>NC_141553.1:22782500-23005000 GCF_021556685.1 Rattus norvegicus | reverse complement strand
CCCTGCTTCCAGGGAGCTTAGATTGATGACATGAGTGTAACCTGCATCACACTATAGAACATGAAATAGTGATAAATGCTATAAAGAAAATGACTAGAATGGGGTTTCAAGAACTGCTTCCTTGAGAAACTATTAAGAGTTAGAGACAGACAGACAGACAGACACAGATGATGTGTGTGTTTAGGACACTGGGCTGGATAGTTTTATGACCCAAGCTGAAGTCATCTGAGAGTAAGCAACCTCAATTAAGAAGATGCCTCTGCTCCCCAGAGCTCCCAAGACTAAACCACCAACCAAAGAATATACATGGATGGGACCATGGCTCCAGCTGCATATGTAGCAGAAGATTGTTTTATCTGGCACCAATGGAAGGGCAGGTCCTTAGTTCTGTAGAAGATTGATGTCCCAGCATAGGGGGATGCTAGAGAGGTGTGTCAGGAGTGGGTGGTTTGGGAAGCAGCCTCTTAGAGGCAAAGGAGTCAGGGGATGGGATGGTGGGTTTGTAGAGGGGAGATCAGGAAGGGGAACAACATTTGGAATGTAAATAAATAAAATAATTGATTAATTTTTTTAAAAAGAACAGGAAAATATCTTGGAAAAGCAAACCTAAATAAATAAATATAAAATGCTTTGTTGTTTAGAAAGAAAAAGAAGATGCCTCCATAAGATCAGGCTGCAGGCAAGCCTGGACGGCATTTTCTGAGTCGATCTTTGATGGAGAAGGTCTAGTCCATCGTGGATGAGGTCATCTCTGAGCTTCCACTCTAACTGTACTTCCAAGATGAATAGCAATTTTCAGTTACCAGCTAATCCCTTCTCTGCCATAAATCACAGGTTCTGGGTACTGTAAGAAAGCAGACTGGGGTTGGGGATTTAGCTCAGTGGTAGAGCGCTTGCCTAGGAAGTGCAAGGCCCTGGGTTCGGTCCCCAGCTCCGAAAAAAAGAACCAAAAAAAAAAAAAGCAGACTAAGAAAGCTCTAAGGAGCAAGCCAGTAAAGAGCACCCCTTCATGGCCTCTGCATCAGCTCCTTTCTCCAGGTTCCTGCCCCGTTTGAGTTCCTGTCTTGATTTCCTCAACAATGGACTGCAATGTAACCATGTAAGCCAAGGAAATCCTCTCCTCTCCAGTTTTCTTTCTGTCCAGGCGTTTCATAAGAGCAATAGAAACCCTAACTAAGACAGACACTGTTCCCAAGGTAATGACCAACGCATGAAAAGATTTTAAAAAGGAGAAAGCTACCAGGAATTTTAGAGATTGTGAGAATTGACAAGGAATAGACCACATAGAGCCATCTTACAATGCTCACATATCACAAAATCCTAACTTTACTTCCAAGCTGCTTAGCAATTTTCAGTCACCAACTAGTTCCTACTGTGACATAAATCACAGGTCATCATTAATCTCCTAACCATTTCCAAACAGATCTCCTTCTGCCAAGAATACCATGAATGTCTCCCTTACTGTCAAATCCTCCTACTCCCCTTACTCCTTTCTAACCACAGCAATGAGTTGTCAACTCTACGAAATTTTCCTTCAGTACATCCTCCTCACCTTGTTCATTCCAACACCGCCACTCTCCCAGTGAAAGTCCTTATCTCTTACAAAGACTATTGCAAATGATGTCTTAATGTGTTTCCCAGATTGGGGGCACTGTACTATAACCCATCCTCAACCAGGTACAGAAAAGCCTACTGAAGGCACATACATAATTCCCCTACTCAAATGTCTTTGCTTTTTGTCACAAAGTCCCAGAGTTTTAAGTATAAGTTACAAGTCATTAGTTGCCTCTTCTGTCACTAGAACCTGTCCCATCTATACAAGGTCCAGCCAAGCACCACTGATCAATGGTAGGATCCCAGGCTCTACCTCGGAGAGTCTCTACCCACAACCAATCCCTCTTTCCACATGCCCATGCCATTTTTAAATACTGACAACCTAATCGTTGTTTATGTCTGAGTGACATGTATTTTGACTGCCAATTATTTGAATTACTGGGGCATGACTCTCTTTGTAACAAAAATAGGCTAAACTATGACCTTTTTATAAGAGATATCCTGTTCATTGTCTAATTCTTCTTCCCTTCCCTGAAGTAATACTTGTATATATTTCCTTCCATACAGTACCTCTGCCTTATTTAAAAATAGTTGTGTAAGCTCTCTGATGTCAGGGTCAGGGTTCAGGGCAGGGTCAAAGTATGGATTGCTCATCATAGAAGGTTTAGGATTTTTTGTTTGCTCAGTTGGTTGGTTTCTGAGTTTTGTTGTTTTGTTTTGTTTTGTTTTGTTTTGTTTTGTTTTGTTTTTGGCAGAGGTTGGTGGTTTATGCAGAAATAACTGGTTAATGTGCAGAGAACCCTGCTTGTGGAGTATTCAGCCATAAAAGGAGCATCCGTTTCACACTCTACCCACAAGGCTCAGTGACCAAAGCGACCACTCCAAAAGGGAAGGCCCAAAGACTGTAAGAGCCAGAGGTTGGGAAAGACTAAGTCAAACAGTGTCATTTAAGCATGACAGGACCTCTATACCCATGAGCCCACAGCAGCTATGGTTCTTTACGTAAGACCAGCACAAGATCAAGGCAGTAAACATTTCAACAGCGGCAGGGGAGTATCGTGAGTCCCAAAGCATAGCTGAGAAACTGTTGACAGTTGATGGCTGCCAGGGAAGAAGAGTCCATTTTCTTTATGGGTACAGCCCCTTGTAAGTTAACCACACTCCAGTGAATGACCCCACACCCATATGCAATATGCATATGAGAAACACACATTGTACTCTACGAATTAGAGAAAGAGGGACAGAGACAGAGAGAGAGCATGAACTTGAGAGGAGAATGAGTGGTGGTGAATCAGGAAGGAGTTAGGAAGAAGAGTGGGAGGGAATATAATGAAAAGGCATTGTATACATACAATACTCAAGAATTATAATATTATATTAAGTGCTGGCAAGATGGCAAAGGTACTGTTGCCATGCCTGAGACCCTGAATTTGCTCCCCAGGCCTCACATAGTAGAAGAAGAAAGCCATTGAAAGGTGTCCTTTAGCAGAGATAAGCATGAACATGTACATATGCACACACACAGTCACACATGCAAAATACAAAAATATAACAAAAGATAAAAAATTGTTTTAAAGTTGCACAACGATGCACATTTGCTAAATAACTTGGTTTCCCAAAAGATATAACTATATGTATGACATACAAGATAAGCATATGCACTATTCTGCAACTAACTTTCCTTATATAGTTTACATGAGCATCTTGTCACCTCAGTTTATAGAGCTCTGCTTCATCTATATTAATAATTGCCTCATCTCCATATATACTTAGTCATTAATTTATCCCAACATTGCCACCACAAGTAAGCATTCAGTGTTTTTTTTTTTAATGTTGCAAACAAAGCTCAAAGAAACATCTTTATTGGTCAACCTTTATAACCTATTACTTAGTTGTTTCAAATCAATTCCCAGGACTGAATGACTAGGAGAGATAGCATGCACATTTTAAATGTAATAAAAGACAGGCAGATACTTTGCAGAAGTAATAATGTGTTCCTAATGATAACAGCAGGTGAAGGCAGAGACTCATTTCCGCACCCCTTCTAATAATAATGTGCTAATTCCTTCATTCCTGTTGAGCTGTTATTTGAAAAATTATATTTTAGAAGTTGAAAGTTACATACTCATTAGGAATTCCTTGTTCTCTCTTGCTAAAAGTCTTCTTTTTCTCTCTAAAACCTTCAGAGCATTTTTTTTTGGTCATTATTTTTTGGAACTTTTATGTTGCTCTTTGCACTCAATTAAATGTTCCTCTATCTCTACCACTCTATGGTTCTAAAAACACCAGAGGACGTCTCTTGCTACCCTTTGAGCTTCCACAACATCTTCACTATGGTGGTACATAGGAGAGGGTCCAAGTTTTTGTTTATCGAGTCCAGTTGATTGGTTTGAGGAAAGGAGGTTACAGGTGAATTTTCGATGTGTATGTATTTGTGGAGGCAGTTTCCAGCAGCTTGCTGCAAAATTCTATCAGTGAGAGGACATCTGGATGAGATCGCTATATGCTGTCCATTTAATAAGTCAGCCACTGAGCATCTGGAATAAGGTAGAATAATTAAGGATATAAAGATATCACTCGCCTGAGAAGCCAGATTGTGAATAGAAACAAATCCAAAAGAAATCAGTAGAGGAAGAAAGATAAGTTATAGGTATATAATTTCTAAGTATAGTCAGAGCAAATGTTTACCACTGGGGTCAAAGAAAAAGAAAGATTATATCTCAGTTTAAATGACTTCACAACAATACAAAAACAGTAGGTCTCTGAATCTGAAATACATTGAGTACAGCTGCACTTCATGTGTTGAGATTCGCTATGCATATAGTAACATCACACACACACACACACACACACACACACACACACACCTGTGTAGCAAATACATATTACTATCATTAGTACTCACATATATATACATAGGAACTTAACCTTCCCAAGATGACAAATGAACATTTATGGGAACTGAGTTGAAAGAGCTCATCTTTTTGAGTCCAGGATGCCTATAACATCTAATCTATGCAGGAACAGAAACAAAGGTCAGGAGACTCTTCAGAAGTGCTTTGAAATCATGACTTCATTGAGGGGGAAAGACAGAATGACATTTGCCCAATCCATAGTTAGTGCTTATTACACAAGCACAGACTCCAGAGTCAAAACCCAGGAGGGAAAGTAAACAAACAAGCAATTTTCTACTCTGCACACTTTATCATTAATTTGAAAGGACAAAGAAAGTTCTGGCAATGGCATAGATTCACTATTGAGAAATAAAGACCATGCAAAGCTATGGAATCCGCCACAGAGCCTAAGTACAGAAAGCCAGAAGCAGACACTTAATGCTGGCCAAAGCAATTTGTAAACACATTCTTGGCTGACTTTGCAGCCACCTTCCCATTATACCAGTATTAAGTGCCAAATTAGTGCCTCTTGGTGGAATTGCAGCATTTTGCCTCGCTCCTTCCTGTTTGTTCTAGTTCTCCTATCTTCCAAAGTTGCTAATATCTGCTGTTCTCTTGTGCATCATCCTTTTCCTATTCTCTCACTTCTTTAAACCAAGGAGACACTGAGAGAAAAGGCAGTTGGACTCTAGCTCTCTCAGCTGGACTAAATTGCTGACTCTTTTCTGGGTAGATAGTTCCTTCAAGCTCCAGGGTCCAATCATCATAACAACAGAAATGATAAGGATAGATATAAATATCATATGGAATCAGGAATCTATGAATTCATTTCTCAAGCTCACTGCTATTGATGGTCCTGAAACACATTTCTAATTCATCTGAATCCCATTTTCTCTTTGATGTTAACATTATAATAGCACCCACCTCACAGAGTTTTTAAAAAGGATTCAGTTGGGTATCTTATACACAACCTACAGTGTCTGTGTTAGTTACTTTTATATTGTTGTGATAAAACACCCTGGCAAAAACAACTTTAGGAAGCAAGGGTTTGTTTTGGCTCAAGGCTTTGTGATACAGGCCATCTTGGTGGGGAAGGCAGCTAACTGTATTTCATCCCCAATCAGGAAGTGGAGAGAGATGAATGCTGGTATTCAGCCCACTTTCTTCTCTTCCTCCAGCTGGGAATGATGCTAAAGGCAGATCTTCCTAATTCAGCCAACATTTTCTAGATAATCCTTCACAGTGCCCAGAGACTTGGCTCTTAGGTACTTCCAGTCCCACCTAGATGGCAACCAACATTAAACTCACACCATTGAATTAGTACAGGGAATTTATTAATACATCCATTAGCGGGATTATCTACTTTTAGTCAAGACTAAAAACAAATTAAAACTTCTAACATTCATGAATATAAGAGTTTTTTAATTGATTTGAAGTCCCTTTGCTTTCGTTGTCTGAAGACAGGATTAAACAGTTAGCACAGAATAGAAGGAGATGGCTAATAGGCTCCCTTCTCTCTTTAATGAACAGTGTCAAAGAAACTGTCCACTGCCTTCCCTTAGATGCAGTAATACAGGATAGACAAAGGCTTTTCACAAGTCTAATGTCCTTTTAAGAAAGGAAAATGAGCAGAAACTTCAAAAGGAGAAAATGGCAGGATGGTTTGTCCCACAGCTGGTGAATAAAATCTTGTCAAGTGCATATGATAGGCAAAGATGGAGGGCATATGATATATTCATTCTGCGTTTCCTTCTCCCCTCTGTGGGTTCCTACTAAATTGTCCATAGCTCCTATACCACACCAATGGATTAATATCACTGACTGGCTCATATTGAAAGTGATTATCCATAAACTGTCAATCAAAGCATATGCATTCAGCACCAGCACAGAGCAGGATGTAGAATAGTTTGGAGTAAAGAGGCCACAGGACAGGAATGGTCCTGAAAGTTAGGCTGGGTCATTAAAACAATTCACTGCATTTCAGGATGAATGATCCCACAGGGAAGAGGCAATTTTTAGAAACTTCTCAGGAGAGAGATAAGATGGCTTAATTTAAGAGATTAGGCAGCCCAGTAGAGGGTTTGAAGAAGATTAATATGGTTGGATGGAGATCAAAGATGAAAAATGAAAATGATAGCAAGATGAACTGTTAAATTTCCAAAAACCCAATATCCACCAACTGAAGGACTGGCTACAGCTCAGTTGGTCGAGAGCTTATTTAGCAGGCATGAGTTCAATTCCCAACACTCATGACCAGTGTATGGCACATGGGAGGTAGAGGCAAGAGGATCATTAATTCAGGTTATACTCAGGTGTACAGAAACTTCTGGATCACATAGGTCTACTTGGGGCCCTGCCGAAGAAGAAGAAAAAGAAATAATAACAAGAAAAATCTTTAACGGAAGTAGAGTTATGAGCTGGATTAAACTGCTGTTGAACAGCTATGCTATGATTTACTGAAAACTAACTTTATTCTATTCTTATGCACTGAATACAACATATCCCAAAGATATTTAAACTTTTAAAATCTTGTTTGCTACTGCAGTAGTCTCTATTTTCATTAAAACCCAGTTTCTTGCCATTGACTTTCTCCTTAGTTCCTAATCTAGGTGACCCACTAAGCTGTTTTTAAGAT
Organism: Rattus norvegicus; assembly: GCF_021556685.1. NCBI lineage: Eukaryota > Metazoa > Chordata > Mammalia > Rodentia > Muridae > Rattus > Rattus norvegicus. The sequence goes on along the minus strand of NC_141553.1, from coordinate 22,997,917 downwards.
AATAACTTCAACGGAGTGTCCACAGACTCCTCTCATTTGACATTTATGCCAATCAAAACATGCTGCCAGTGCTTTCATTTCCTTAATTTTTCTTTAGATAATTAAGTCAGTCTACTAAGTTACGTATATTTAAGTTTTTGGGTAGTCCAAAACAAAATAAATACTCTACTCATTACTACGTATTACCAAAAGAAATTATAACTCAACGGTCAGAGTCTAGGGGTAGGTTCATACATCTTCATCTTGCTTATCAACTGGCCAACCTTGTAGAGACTGGCAGGTGAAGAAAGGAGTACATTCTGCTTTAGTACACATGGAGTGATGTGCTCTGAAGTAAAATTGAGTCAACTCAAAGGTTTATTTTAGACAGAGCCTTCTGAATATTAAGCTTGCCTGGAAGTCAGTAGTCAAGGAAGAGCCCGAACTTCTGATTTCTCCTTGCCTCTGACTGTTGAGCTCTCATGTCTATTGGTAATGGGTAGTAATACTGGTAACCCCAGCACTTCCACGCCCAGCATCTTCATTCTGGGGGTCCAATCTAATACTTCATCCGGAAAGAAGTTGATTATTTCCACCACCACCCACTTGTCTGCTCCAGATTCTAAATGGAAGCTCAATCAAAAGAAAGCATTAACAAAGTCACATTTTAACAGACATACAGTCCAAAAGGACAGGAGAGATGGCAGTGGGAAGGGATGAGTTAGAAGGAGGATGAGAATATGGGGCAGTAGGTCAACTCTAGAACTTGATGGTCTAAAATTCTCTTAGCCCAGAGGACCCCATAGAAAATAACAGCTAAGTATAATGCAATATCTGGTGTAGAATCCACAAGAAACCAAAGTGATATTAAAAGGAAAAGCTATGAAATCTGGATGAAGTTGAACTCCACTCAATAATACTGTTCCAGTGTTATGTATGAAGCACTGTGTAGCATGCTGGAAGTCAGATACATGAGAGTTCTGCACTTTTTACTTGGAATTTTTCTTTAAGGCTAGAAGTATTCTAAAATAAACTTTGAAAAATTGGTGACCTAGAAACATGTTTTTCTTGTAACTTTTTTTCCAAAGCTCCTATCTACTTAGGAAGGGTGAAAAATAAAAAAAAATTTTATGGATAAAATGTTGATATAAGATTGATATCAAAGAACTAAATTTGGGTGGGTAAATGTCAACAGTCAATTAAGAAATTGAAAGATCTATGTGTTAAAACACACATGTCCTTAACATTGTGAGATTTAACAGTTTGAGATTTAGCCTTATTTAGTTATATGGAGACAGAAAAACAACCTTTTGTTTATTTAAGCAAATTACCTGGAAAATGCTCTCTTAATCAAGTAATTTTAACTAAGTTTCTCCTAAGCATACTAACCTTCTGTGTTTAGAGAAAGCAAATCTCGGGCTGAATGCAACTGACGAGCATTTCACACAAAGCAGAGGGATGAGCCTGCATCAAGGGGAAAATATTAAAAAGGACTTTGACTCCACCTCTATTAATATTACCTAATTAATACCATTAATAGATAATCTATTATCTAATACCATTATGTAGAAAGAACCCAGTGACAACAGAATCCTTGTATAGATAGTTCAATAACAAGCCATAAAATATAGGCACTAAGAAATAGTGTCCCCCATACTACTCAGGACATCTCCTTTAGTCTTCCCTTCCCTTGTGTGGGAAGATGTTCTTTTTGACAATTTTGCCTCTGTCATCAAGCAGCTAAGCCCGATTTTTTTTGAAATGGACCTAGAGCTTTCTGCGACCATCTGAGTTCACATTAAATCAGGCCACTTTCAAATGGCGTCTATTGAATGTCAGGTTTGTGTCAAGGTTTTAATTTCACAGTAGATTTAACCAAAGAGATGTAATTTCACCAAATTAAAAACACATGCTTTTACAATAACCCCCAAACCCTCAGTGAACTGAGTTCAGAAAGTTTGACTGGAGCCTCAGCTAGAAAGGAGAAGAGAAATGGCATAAGGACTGGATACCCTAATTTAAAATTTCAGATACTCAGAATAGTGGAGAAACAGAGGATTAACTAACATTCTGTCAAAAGGATGCCACTCTTGCTAACTGGAGACAAGCTCTCTAATCAAAGGACTCTTTACTGCCCTCTGCGTACTCCTCTAGTGTCCACTTGTGTTTGTAAATCACAAAGGGTATCTCAACAACTCCCAGAAATGAGAGAGGGGAGCATGGGGCTACTACTTGTAAGCAATTGGATGTGAGTGTCTTCCACATACCTGTGCATAGGTGAAATGGAGAGGGCGCAAAAGGAAATAGAGAACATGGTCACATGGAGAAGAGACAGAAACAGAGAAGGTGGAGAAGAAATGGGGCCACAGAAGTCAACTGATAATAAAACTGTTGAGTAACAGATTCCATTAGTGAACTTTTACCAGTAACAGTCATAAGCCATTGTTTGGTTCACCAAACAATGCTATAGACTCTGTATTATTCAAAACCTAACATGGAAAAACAAAGGTCACCTGTATTAAATGTCTAGTCCCTTCATTGTGTAGATACACAACAAAGTCCCAGGTCGGTTTAACTTCTTAATCTTTCACCTTTTCTGTTTTTCAGTCCTTCCTGCCCAAATAGGAAGTCAGTACCTTGTTCAGATAGTCATCCAGGTAACATGAAAAATAAAAGTCCTCACATAAGTGTTTTTAAATCAGAATACACAGTCAAGTTTAAATTCTCTAATGTAAGGACCAAGTTCACTGCATTCAGAGAAAACAATATTTTATGTTTCTAGCAACTGATGAATCCGTTGATAGGCTTCCATTTAGAAATGAATCTGAGAGGTTAGAGATGGTTCAGCAGTTGAGAGGGATCACTGCTCTTGCAGAGGACCTGACTTCACTCCCCAGAATCAGAAGGCTCACAGCTCCAGTTCTAGGGGCCCTGACCACCCCACTTCTGGACTCTGCAGCACCTGCGCTTACATGAACACACACAAACAGACATACACATATATGTAATATTAACACAATAAAATGTATCTTGTAAATGTTTCAAAACTTGAATTTGCTGGAGGTAAACTGAGATATTTTAAAAAATAAAATAAAATGTGGTCAATAATGCAGTTAGAAGTTGGTATGTCAGTCTAGGGAACTGCACACTTGAGATTACACATTTTATTGCATGTAAATTACACACCCCTTCAAAGGTCTAGCTAAATTAATGAATGGGTTAACCACAGGATGGAAAGGAAAAACTAATTTCTACTTCTGATTACACTTGAACAAGTAGAACAACATTCTCTTTAAGAACAACATGAAAATTCAAGCAAAACATGAAAGTAAATTGTTTAAAGGAATTGGATTGCTGTTAAGAAAATTAAAACTTGTTATGTCGAAATCCAGAGGAAAAGAAAATTCATTAATATAAGTCTAATATTCAGTTTCCAACTTTTCCCCTTAGAGTAGTCATTTTTTTAATTGAAGCTATAGAGGAATTTTAATCCAGCAACATGGCTGTTCCTGCAAGGGACCACATCCAAAGACCTAGGTCTGAATGATCTGACTGGAATACAGACATGTCCTTAATCTCAGGACACATAGACAAGAAGATCTCTGAGTCAAAGGCCAGCCTGGTACAAAGCAGGTTTCAGGTAAAGAAAAGCTTAGGTCCAGGTATGGTGGAATATGCCTATAATCCCAGCACTCAGGAGATAGGCATGCAGTTCTAGTCAGTCAGCTGGGAGTCAGTTCAACAGTAGAGTTGATTCCATGGCAGTTCAGTTGGTAGCAGTTCAACTTGGAGTTCTGAGACAGTTTTTACACGGACAATTTTACAGGCAGGTTGCAGAGAGAACAAGTTCAACACAGGTAAAAACAGAATGAGTCGGAGAACAAGAAGATTAAGACAAATTTCCAGAATTAATTTTAGTCCAGGCAGAACAATTCAGTGAGAATCCCAGAGAAGTCTGATTGAATCAGTCAGCTTGGAGAGAGAGTAATATGAGCCAGCACAGCCAGCCAGAGTTCAGAAAGAACTAAATAGGGTAAGCTTATTCAGCACTAAGCCTCTGAGATGACAATTACTTCAGGCAAATAAACATTACTTTTATAAGAAGAGAAGAAAAGGAATATGGGTCTGAGAACATCAGAAAAATGCCTTTCATGGGTGAGCAGACAAAATAGTGACTTGTGTAGGTCTTGAGTATCCCAGGTCTCATACAAAATTAAGGCACAAAAAGTGAGACCCGCAAGCAATGCTTTTCCCTCCAGGCACAAATTTCTTAAGGCCTAGGTAAAATGTTAAGGCCTAAGTAACTGTTACCTATCTATCCTGCCATTTTGTGCTGTTACTAATGGTATAAAGAAACGTTCTCATGTGCTGTTACTAGGAAATGTTCTCACAGTCTAGTCATTTGCAGATTCTGTTATGTTCTGTGCTTTGGTATTCTTAAAAACCAATCACAACAGAAGTCAATTAGAAATGTTTTGTATAGTTAGCCACAATAAGTTTAGACCCAAACCAACAACCAGGCATTTCCTGCACCTATGTATAAGCTTTTATTGTTTTTGCTTTTATAAGCTGCACCTTGGTGGGACCCCAACCCAAAAGAGACACCTGCACCAATAAAAGAAGCTATTTAAAATAAGAGTCCATTGAGTAAAAAGTTTAAGTTCCCAAGACCTCCCTAGTAATTGGCAATCTACTTGGCAGAAAGAGACTTATATGTGGGTAACTGGCATCTAGGTTGGCAACTTAAAACATGAATGTTGTGCAAGGCAAGTTAGCCACCATAGTTGAATACCGCAACCAACGGAACCATGATATATGTACAACAAGGACATGTTCCTAAGAAAGTCTCCTATCCCTAAATGGAATAACTTGGTGCAGATCTTTGTAGATTTTAGGTTTAAAAAGCTCTGAAGAATCTTGACTCAGCATCGCAGCCTGCACTCGAGTCTGATCTGTGGCCCTGGCTAATCAGTCTTGGGATGTGGCATTCAATGAACCATCCCTATTTCACTGAAATCGGTATCTGAGAGGTTCATGGGGCAATTCCCAGACTCCGACAATACTGAGAACCTAAGCTGTGGAAGGAAAGAGGCAAAACTTCAGCAGGTTTGTAACTGGAAAGGAGCAGAGCTTCAGAGTCCTCTGGGTGCATAGAGCAAAATCTACAAAGTGGATGGTAACTGCACTCTACAGCAAAGAAGGGGACTAGAACATTCCTTGGGTTCCCAGGTTGCATTCTCAGAGGTATGGAAAGCACTAACAGAGTCTAAATCACGTCATCTCCCGAAGCAGCCCTTATCAGGTCTACTCTTGTTAACATGCTTTTGAGAGAAAAGGAATGTCACTATAGGTCCCATAGAACTGTCAATATATTCTTTATTTAGTCATACATCAAGGGGAAGTGCCAACCAAAACATACTAGAGCAAAAAAGAAAAGTATGTAGGATCTTTTGATCACTACATACCAACCTATAAGTAGCCTAGTGTTTTGCTAGACACTACTAAATTAGCAATGAAATGCATTTGTTTCATATGCAGACAATATAGGTAGGTATCTGAGTATACATGTATGTGCACATACATATACATAGGTTTATCAGTCATTAAACTTGGGAGGATAGTGAGAGTTCTTAAGTGAAGGAGGAAGGAAGAGAAAGAAAAATGCTACTTGCTGCCCAAAATGTTAGCTAATATATTTCACAATGTATTATACTGGCCATATGTTGGTAATGTATGAAATCTAATAGAACTAGGAGACACACAAGCAAGCACAAAAAGACAGGAGAAAGAAGGAAGAAGAACAACTTGGGAAGAGAAAATGACTAAGAGTATCTAAGATCAGCAAAAAATACCAAGCCACATCCTGAAGAAGTGCTAGTCACCTATAAAGAATAGATGATAGCAAAAGTTTGTTAGAGTAAAATACCTTTAAAGCAAGTCCAAAGAGCAAACCCTAAAAGCCAAGAGAAAAACACATTCTCTCAAAAGAGCAGCCATAGAGAGCAAAGCTAGGAGAATCAACAGGAAAATTCTGAAACACATCTTCCAACATGGAAGGCTCCTCAGGAGGGTGGGGGAATTCTTCAGTGAAAAGAAAATTGACAGTTAAGAATACAAAAATTGATAACAGCTATCACTTTTGATAATAGATATCAAAACAGGTGGTTGGGATAACAATAAAATGGACTTTAAGGTCTAAAAGCATCACTTTAGAGAAATACAATTCATGGTAAGAAAAAAAGATTAAAGCTTTACCAAAAATAAAATTATCCTAAACTTGACACTATCCAATAATATGTTTATAAAACCATAAAGCAGAGTCTAAAGTCAAAATAGTGACTCATAGTAGTAATTTCAACACTGGAGAGGTTGGGATAGCCAGATCAAAAGTTCAGAATTAGCCTGGGCTATAGAGCTGGGCCCTGTCTCAAAACAAAAGAGGGCAAAAATGAGACAAAACTAAAAAGAAGTTGACCCTAAGGCAATTTGAAATTTTTGAGCAAAATATCAATATGTACTAAATGTCAAGTCAATATCAACAGAATTTACAGCCCTTTGAGGAAATTTTGTCAGAATCAGCCATAGTGGGAAACAATGGGCTGCTTAACAAATGTCCAAGCATTGTGTATCCTGACAAGGGAATTCATTTAGATCCATTTCGTATTTTTTTTTTATTAACTTGAGTATTTCTTATATACATTTCGAGTGTTATTCCCTTTCCCGGTATCCGGGCAAACATCCCCCTCCCCCCTCCCCTTTCTTATCGATGTTCCCCTCCCCATTCTCCCCCCATTGCCGCCCTCCCCCCAACAATCTAGTTCACTGGAGGTTCACTGTTAGCAGGACCCAGGGCTTCCCCTTCCACTGGTGCTCTTACTAGGATATTCATTGCTACCTATGAGGTCAGAGTCCAGGGTCAGTCCATGTATAGTCTTTAGGTAGTGGCTTAGTCCCTGGAAGCTCTGGTTGCTTGACATTGTTGTACATATGGGGTCTCCAGCCCCTTCAAGCTCTTCCAGTTCTTTCTCTGATTCCTTCAACGGGGGTCCTATTCTCAGTTCAGTGGTTTGCTGCTGGCATTCGCCTCTGTGTTTGCTGTATTCTGGCTGTGTCTCTCAGGAGCGATCTACATCCGGCTCCTGTCGGTCTGCACTTCTTTGCTTCATCCATCTTGTCTAATTGGATGGCTGTATATGTATGGGCCACATGTGGGGCAGGCTCTGAATGGGTATTCCTTCTGTGTCTGTTTTAATTTTTGCCTCTCTCTTCCCTGCCAAGGGTATTCTTGTTCCCCTTTTAAAGAAGGAGTGAAGCATTCACATTTTGATCATCCGTCTTCAGTTTCATCTGTTCTAGGCATCTAGGGTAATTCAAGCATTTGGGCTAATAGCCACTTATCAATGAGTGCATACCATGTATGTCTTTCTGTGATTGGGTTACCTCACTCAGGATGATATTTTCCAGTTCCAACCATTTGCCTACGAATTTCATAAAGTCATTGTTTTTGATAGCTGAGTGATATTCCATTGTATACACATTTTCTGTATCCATTCCTCTGTTGGAGGGCATCTGGGTTCTTTCCAGCTTCTTGCTATTATAAATAAGGCTGCGATGAACATAGTGGAGCACGTGTCTTTTTTATATGTTGGGGCATCTTTTGGGTATATGCCCAAGAGAGGTATAGCTGGATCCTCAGGCAGTTCAATGTCCAATTTTCTGAGGAACCTCCAGACTGATTTCCAGAATGGTTGTACCAGTCTGCAATCCCACCAACAATGGAGGAGTGTTCCTCTTTCTCCACATCCTCGCCAGCATCTGCTGTCACCTGAGTTTTTGATCTTAGCCATTCTCACTGGTGTGAGGTGAAACCTCAGGGTAGTTTTGATTTGCATTTCCCTTATGACTAAAGATGTTGAACATTTCTTTAGGTGATTCTCAGTCATTCGGCATTCCTCAGCTGTGAATTCTTTGTTTAGCTCTGAACCCCATTTTTTAATAGGGTTATTTGTCTCCCTGCGGTCAAACTTCTTGAGTTCTTTGTATATTTTGGATATAAGGCCTCTATCTGTTGTAGGATTGGTAAAGATCTTTTCCCAATCTGTTGGTTGCCGTTTTGTCCTAACCACAGTGTCCTTTGCCTTACAGAAGCTTTGCAGTTTTATGAGATCCCATTTCTCAATCCTTGATCTTAGAGCATAAGCCTTTGGTGTTTTGTTCAGGAAATTTTCTCCACTGCCCATGTGTTCAAAATTCTTCCCCACTTTTTCTTCTATTAGTTTAAGTGTATCAGGTTTGATGTGGAGGTCCTTGATCCACTTGGACTTAAGCTTTGTACAGGGTGATAAGCATGGATCGATTTGCATTCTTCTACATGTTGACTTCCAGTTGAACCAGCACCATTTGCTGAAAATGCTTTTTTCCATTGGGTGGTTTTGGCTCCTTTGTCAAAAATCAAGTGACCATAGGTATGTGGGTTCATTTCTGGGTCTTCAATTCTGTTCCATTGGTCTATCTGTCTGTCTCTGTACCAATACCATGCAGTTTTTATCACTATTGCTCTGTAATACTGCTTGAGTTCAGGGATAGTGATTCCCCCTGAAGTCCTTTTATTGTTGAGTGTAGTTTTAGCTATCCTGGGTTTTTTGTTATTCCAGATGAATTTGCAAATTGTTCTGTCTAACTCTTTGAAGAATTGGATTGGTATTTTGATGGGGATTGCATTGAATCTGTAGATCACTTTTGGTAAAATGGCCATTTTTGCTATATTAATCTTGCCAATCCATGAGCATGGGAGATCTTTCCATCTTCTGAGGTCTTCTTCAATTTCTTCCTTCAGAGTCTTGAAGTTCTTATTGTACAAATCTTTTACTTGCTTGGTTAAAGTCACACCGAGGTACTTTATATTATTTGGGTCTATTATGAAGGGTGTCGTTTCCCTAATTTCTTTCTCGGCTTGTTTCTCTTTTGTGTAGAGGAAGGCTACTGATTTATTTGAGTTAATTTTATACCCAGCCACTTTGCTGAAGTTGTTTATCAGCTTTAGTAGTTCTCTGGTGGAACTTTTGGGATCACTTAAATATACTATCATATCATCTGCAAATAGTGATATTTTGACTTCTTCTTTTCTGATCTGTATCCACTTGACCTCCTTTTGTTGTCGGATTGCTCTGCCTAGAACTTCAAGAACTATATTGAATAAGTAGGGAAAGAGTGGGCAGCCTTGTCTAGTCCCTGATTTTAGTGGGATTGCTTCAAGTTTCTCTCCATTTAGGTTAATGTTAGCAACTGGTTTGCTGTATATGACTGTTACTCTGTATAGGTATGGGCCTTGAATTCCTATTCTTTCCAGGACTTTTATCATGAAGGGGTGTTGAATTTTGTCAAATGCTTTCTCAGCATCTAATGAAATGATCATGTGGTTCTGTTCTTTCAGTTTGTTTATATAATGGATCACGTTGATGGTTTTCCGTATATTAAACCATCCCTGCATGCCTGGCATGAAGCCTACTTGATCATGGTGGATGATTGTTTTGATGTGCTCTTGGATTCAGTTTGCCAGAATTTTATTGAGTATTTTTGCGTCGATATTCATAAGGGAAATTGGTCTGAAGTTCTCTTTCTTTGTTGTGTCTTTGTGTGGTTTAGGTATAAGAGTAATTGTGGCTTCATAGAAGGAATTCGGTAGTGCTCCATCTGTTTCAATTTGTAGAATAGTTGGGATAATATTGGTGTGAGATCTTCTATGAAGGTGTGATAGAATTCTGCACTAAACCCGTCTGGACCTGGGCTCTTTTTGGTTGGGAGACCTTTAATGACTGCTTCTATTTCCTTAGGATTTATGGGGTTGTTTAACTGGTTTATCTGTTCCTGATTTAACTTCCGTACCTGGTATCTGTCTACGAAATTGTCCATTTACTGAAGATTTTCAAGTTTTGTTGAATATAGGCTTTTATAGTAAGATCTGATGATTTTTTGAATTTCCTCTGAATCTGTACTTATGTCTCCCTTTTCATTTCTGATTTTCTTAATTTGGAAACACTCTCTGTGTCCTCTCGTTAGTCTGGCTAAGGGTTTATCTATCTTGTTGATTTTCTCAAAGAACCAACTTTTGGTTCAGTTGATTCTTTCTATGGTCCTTTTTGTTTCTACTTGGTTGATTTCAGCTCTAAGTTTGATTATTTCCTGCCTTCTACTCCTCCTGGGTGTATTTGCTTCTTTTTGTTCTAGAGCTTTTAGGTGTGCTGTCAAGCTGCTGACATATGCTCTTTCCTGTTTCTTTCTGCAGGCACTCAATGCTATGAGTTTTCCTCTCAGCACAGCATTCATTGTGTCCCATAAGTTTGGGTATGTTGTACCTTTATTTTCATTAAATTCTAAAAAGTCTTTAATTTCTTTCTTTATTTCTTCCTTGACCAGGTTATCATTGAGTAGAGCATTGTTCAATTTCCACGTATATGTGGGCATTCTTCCCTTAATGTTATTGAAGACCAGTTTTAGGCCGTGGTGGTCTGATAGCACACATGGGATTATTTCTATCTTTCTGTTGAGGCCCGTTTTTTGACCAATTATATGGTCAGTTTTGGAGAAAGTACCATGAGGAGCTGAGAAGAAGGTATATCCTTTTGTTTTAGGATAGAATGTTCTGTAAATATCTGTTAAGTCCATTTGGCTCATGACTTCTCTTAGTCTGTCTACATCTCTGTTTAATTTCTGTTTCCATGATCTGTCCATTGATGAGAGTGGGGTGTTGAAATCTCCTACTATTATTGTGTGAGGTGCAATGTGTGTTTTGAGCTTTAATAAGGTTTCTTTTACGTATGTAGGTGCCCTTGTATTTGGGGCATATATATTTAGGATTGAGAGTTCATCTTGGTGGATTTTTCCTTTGATGTATATGAAGTGTCTTTCCTTATCTTTTTTGATGAATTTTAGTTGAAAATTGATTTTATTTGATATTAGAATGGCTACTCCAGTTTGCTTCTTCCGACCATTTGCTTGGAAAGTTGTTTTCCAGCCTTTCACTCTGAGGTAGTGTCTGTCTTTGTCCGTGAGGTGTGTTTCCTGTAGGCAGCAGAATGCAGGGTCCTCGTTGCATATCCAGTTTGTTAATCTGTGTCTTTTTATTGGGGAGTTGAGGCCATTGATGTTGAGAGATATTAAGGAATAGTGATTATTGCTTCCTGTTATATTCATATTTGGATATGAGGTTATGTTTGTGTGCTTTACTTCTCTTTGTTTTGTTGCCAAGACGATTAGTTTCTTGCTTCTTCTAGGGTATAGCTTGCCTCCTTATGTTGGGCTTTACCATTTATTATCCTTTGTAGTGCTGGAATTGTAGAAAGATATTGTGTAAATTTGGTTTTGTCATGGAATATCTTGGTTTCTCCATCTATGTTAATTGAGAGTTTTTCAGGATACAGTAACCTGGGCTAGCATTTGTGTTCTCTTAGGGTCTGTATGACATCAGTCCAGGATCTTCTGGCTTTCATAGTTTCTGGCAAAAAGTCTGGTGTGATTCTGATAAGTATGCTTTTATATGTTACTTGACCTTTGTCCCTTACTGCTTTAATATTCTTTCTTTATTTTGTGCGTTTGGTGTTTTGACCATTATGTGACGGGAGGTGTTTCTTTTCTGGTCCAATCTATTTGGAGTTCTGTAGGCTTCTTGTATGCCTATGGGTATCTCTTTTTTTAGGTTAGGGATGTTTTCTATGATTTTGTTGAAGATATTTACTGGTCCTTTGAGCTGGGAGTCTTCACTCTCTTCTATACCTATTATCCTTAGGTTTGATCTTCTCATTGAGTCCTGGATTTTCTGTATGTTTTGGACCAGTATCTTTTTCCACTTTACATTATCTTTGACAGTTGAGTCAATGATTTCTATGGAATCTTCTGTTCCTGAGATTCTCTATTCAATCTCTTGTATTCTGTTGGTGAAGCTTGTATCTACAGCTCCTTGTCTCTTCTTTTGGTTTTCTATATCCAGGGTTGTTTTCATGTGTTCTTTCTTGATTGCTTCTATTTCCATTTTTAATTCCTTCAACTGTTCCATTGTGTTTTCCTGGAATTCTTTCAGGGATTTTTGTGACTCCTCTCTATGGGCTTCTACTTGTTTATTTATGTTTTCCTGTGTTTCTCTAAGGGAGTTCTTCACGTCTTTCTTGAAGTCCTCCAGCATCATGATCAAATATGATTTTAAATCTAGGTCTTGCTTTTCTGGTGTGTTCGGATATTCAGTGTTTGGTTTGGTGGGAGAATTGGGCTCTGATGATGCCATGTAGTCTTGGTTTCTGTTGCTTGGGTTCCTGAGCTTGCCTCTTGCCATCAGATTTTCTCTAGTGTTACTTTGTTCTGCTATTTCTGACAGTGGCTAGACTGTCCTATAAGCCTGTGTGTCAGGAGTGCTGTAGACCTGTTTTCCTGTTTTCTTTCAGCCAGTTATGGGGACAGAGTGTTCTGCTTTCGGGCATGTAGTTTTTCCTCTCTACAGGTCTTCAGCTGTTCCTGTGGGCCTGTGTCTGGAGTTCACCAGGCAGGTCACTTGCAGCAGAAAAGTTGGTCTTACCTGTGGTCCCGAGGCTCAAGTTTGCTTGTGGGGTGTTGCTTACGAGCTCTCCGTGGCAGCAGCAACCAGGAAGATCTGTGCCGCCCTTTCCAGCAGCTTCCGTGCACCAGGTTTCCAGATGGCGTTTGGTGTTTTCCTCTGGCGTCAGAGATGTGTGCAGAGTGCAGTCTCTTCTGGTTTCCCAGGCGTGTCTGCCTCTCTGAAGATTTAGCTCTCCCTCCCACGGGATTTGGGTACAGAGAACTGTTTATCCGGTAGATCCCTTCAGGTTCTGGCGGTGTCTGTAGATCCATTTCTTAAAGATAAATAAACATATCATACTCTTTTTTTCAAGCTTTCTTGAAGTACCATGAAATCATCTAGATCTATCCACCATGTCACAAAAGTTGGGGGAGGGGCGGGGGAGGGGAATTTCCTTCTCTTTCATGCCTAGATAGTATTCCACTGAGAACATATAACACATTTTTTTTATTAACTTGAGTATTTCTTATTTACATTTCGAGTGTTATTCCCTTTCCCGGTTTCCAGGCCAACATCCCCCTAACCCCCCCTCCCCTTCTTTATGGGTGTTCCCCTCCCCATCCTCCCCCCATTGCAGCCCTGCCCCCAACAATCACGTTCACTAGGGGTTCAGTCATAGCAGGTCCCAGGGCTTCCCCTTCACTGGTGATCTTACTAGGATATTCAGTGCTACCTATGAGGTCAGAGTCCAGGGTCAATCCATGTATAGTCTTTAGGTAGTGGCTTAGTCCCTGGAAGCTCTGGTTGCTTGGCATTGTATAACACATTTTTTTATCCATTGATCTATTAAAAAAACAGGTCGATTCCAGCCCTGGCTCTTGTGCATGACGTTGCAATGGGAATAAGAAGGTGCTGATCATACCACCACTGTGGTTTCATTTACATTTTATTTAGCAGTAACTGCTAGCTTACAGACTAGCTCTACGTTAAATTTTTTAAGGAGCCTCTACATTGTTTCCCACAATGATTGTTAGAACACAGCTTAAGTATGGGTGAATTCACTTTAGAAAAATCCAACAACTGGTGAACATCTTATTATCTTACTATTTTCATACTTTAGTGAGATAAATGCACTAATACATAAAACATCTTGCCTACTGCCCCTTGCCTACTAATTAAACCAATAAAATGATGTGATGAATATGCATGTGATCAGCCTGCATTTCTTTAGAAACCCAAGGTCTTTAATCTTATTTTAAGACTCTTAAAGTGCAAAGCTCTGAATACACATGATACTACGTTTGAGGCTGAAAAGTCAAGTCCTGGTGACAATGCTAGGTGCTTTATGTGGCGTATGTCAAAGAGCATGATGAAATTGAACTATTGCCCTTACTACAATCTGCCCAAGTCTTAATGTGCTTTCACATCTAGATCCAATTTAGAGATATCTCATTATCCCATTTATTGAGACAGCTCACTTAAAATTATCTCACTATTAGCTTTATGAGAAGACAGAACAAAAAAAAATGCTTCCATGTGACAAATGAAAAAATAAGGTGCCTTCAAGAAGGTCATTTATTGATACAGCTAAACAAGTGGCCAAAGTGAATATCTATTATTTTTAGCTTGCTGGAGATCTCTTTCCAAGTTAGGTATGATGACTTATCTGCTGGGGAAACTGAGGCAGGAGAGTCAGGAGTTCAAGATCAGTTTGAGCTATGTGAAACATGTTAATATTAATGTTGTAACATCAGCATCTATTTTCCTTTCATGTAAGAATCTTGTCTACTTGGCTTGAAATTGAAGGCTATCAGCTTTGGTTCCTGTTGAATTTGGTCATCTGAAAAGAAAAGCCAAACTAGGTTCATTCTCCCTGGGATCCGATCCCTGAAGATCCATTGAGCTAAGGGGGTTGAGCCATCTTACTGGTTGTCCCCTAAGTGTTTCTATTCTATAGATCTCCAAAGTAGCCCAGCTCCTAAACCAACGTCCCATGACATAATTATTCAACTCTCACTTGCACTCAATACATTTCTCACCATCCTTTACATCAATCAGTCAGGACTTGGCTACCCATGCCAGCAGCCTCAGATGCTAACGGATCCTAGGACCACCAGTCATAAGCTATCTCTATAACCTAAATCTTATTTTAAAATAAGAGTCTTCTCTAGTTCACCAGGTATAACTGGAGTGTATTCTAAGAAATACTGATGCTCCTTAAGGCAGAGGTGCTGAGCGACATTACCTAACACTGGGTTTGTTCACAACCAAAGCTAGAAATCAATAATGTTGAATGGAGAAATAAATAGTAACCTTGAAAGAACTCCAGAAACCACCAAATTTTACATTCTGCTCAATAACATTAAAGTGGAGATGAGGTTCTATGAGCAATCTTGAGCATCCCTGGATGACAATTTCTTCATTAAATATTTAATACTAGTCCAATGTACAATGAAGCTGATACATTTGAGGGCACCAATTCTACTTTTAAAACAATGATGTTGTTGTAATTGTAAATATATAAGTTTCATAAATATAGCCTTGTCAGCCTGTATAATATTACTTATATGTATGTTTGGGGGTTGATCATCTAATATTGGATAACCTATTGGTGTTTTCTCTCCTGGGAAAGACTATTTCTTCTGCTCTTGATCTTCCTAAGTTGCATATAGTTCTTCATGTAGGACTGGGACCCCTGGACTTTCCCCCAACCACTTTAGCATGTCTAATGTTGTTGCTTTTCTTCAGCTCAGAAAGCCATGTTGGTGAGACTTTATGGGTATGTCTTCTGACATTAATACAAGACACAGTCTCATAGCAAACTCCTCAATCCCCTGACTCTGTCAATCTGTCCATGCCCTCTTCACCAATGTTCCCTGAGCCTTGGATACAAGTATATTTTGTAGACACAACAATTAGGACTGGGTTCCACAACACTTTATCTTAATTAATTGTGTTTTTTTCTGGAATGAAAAAATAAGGTTAACTTTCCAAATTAATAATTTTTTCTCTTTTTTAAAGTTAATTGTTTCATATTTAGTACAAAAAGGTCTTGGTTCACCTAAACTATTATTTTCTCAAAACCTAAGGGAAAATGCAAGTACCGGAGATAATGGAATTCAATTATCCAGGGTACAGAAACATGGTGATAAATGCAGAAAGTAACAAGGAACAAGTGTGAAAGGGAAAGATTTTTTTCATAAAACAAATTTTTCTAGTAAAACTTGAATATGTCAAAAAAAAAGTCAATTCTTTTTAAAGGGTGGCAAGGTCTAAAAAACAGAATCCACAGTGGGAGGTAGGACAACTGTCACTCCTGTCAACAGCAATTCACTTGAGAAGGCACAGAAAGAGGGGGAGTTGGATTTGTGGTTTGAGCTAAGAAAAATATGATCAATTATACAAAATATCCCAAGACATCATCCCGAGAAGCCAACAAAGACTTGAAGACATCTTTCATACTATTCTTTAAGGTCTGTAAGGTTTCAAACAACTGAGAAAAGTCAGCCAGAAACTTGGTTTTTCAGTCTATGATGTATCTTTTCTTAAACCAACTGTTTAGCTCCTGATCAAATCCTGGGCCACTAATCCAGGTTGGCAATGACTGAGATAATGCATCCAATATCCAATATTACTGCTGCAACACTTAGATGATGATGCTGTAACTGATAAGTGACTCCAAAGTGGACTGACCTCATACTCTGGTCACATGCAAGCACACACACACATACACACACACACACACACAGAGAGAGAGAGAGAGAGAGAGAGAGAGAGAGAGAGAGAGAGAGAGAGAGAGAGAGAGAGAGTTGATTGGATTTAGCTTGAGAAAGGAAACTCATCATAGATGTACAGAGAGCTCCAATCTCTTATTCCCAGTGGTTACTTCCTCTCTGAAAATCTATCTTCTGATAGTTCTCCATTTTACTTGTCCACCCTGACAGCTCAACCATTTAAGAAAAGAGTATAAATAGAAACTCAAAAAACCTCCCGTGTAGACATAAACATTCTTTTTCTTCTACTTTTCTGCATAGAACCCTCATCAAGCCAGTTCTCCTTGCTGCCTTTCCCGTGTTGCTCTGTAGTATTAAGGGGACTTCAAAGTCCCTGTGGCTAACAGAATCATCCTGTGGAAAGTGGATGCTCTCTGAGACAGATAAAAAGAAATGGATTATATGATGCTCAATCAGGCATGTGCATAAGAACACCTTGTTATGCGTAACAGCACTGAATTCAGTGATGGAATGGATCTAAGTGGAAGAACTAAAAACTCAAAGGGGTTTACAAAGCCACATTTAAATACAGTACCGAGATAGCAGTAAAGATAGAAAGCAAATGAAAGTGAGAAGGCTTTTGATTTTAGCAGGACAACTTATGTATATGGAGTCTCTGAGACAGCATGAAAAGAAAGTTCTCACTGCTTTTTCTCTGAGGGTGGAGGGAGAGAAGAGAGTGCCCATAGGAAGGATTCTTTTTTAATTATGTGTTGCTGTTATCATTATTGTCGTGTACGGGATGTGACAAAAGTAAATGCACAACAGATGAAAATGCTCAGGAGCTATTTCTTATCTCTTACCACGCAATCTCGGGATGGAACTCAGATCAGCAGTCTTGAACTGCTGTACTTTTACTGATGGAGCCATCACACTGGCCATGCGAAAAGATTTCTTGGGGACAATCCTGGCTCCTAGACAAAGTAGCATCATAGCAATCATGCAAGGAGAGAGCGTGGTCTAGAAGTTAGAAGAGCCACCTCTTCTCTTTCCATGAAAACTGAAACCTGGAGAAGGAACCAACACTTTCACTGCCACACATCCTTGGCCTTGATTTCCAACCCTGACCTCAGCTTTCCTCACTTACTTACAGGGAGGCCTCTCACCCATTCTTGTGCTATAGCACTAGTCCCTGGAATATATCTGCACGTTAAAGGTGGTGAAACTTTAGGGATCCAAGTCTCAGGTGATAGACAGCCATCTCAGCTCTATTCCACAAAATATTCCACAAACTGTATTCCACAAAAACTCAGACTCTTTTTCCAAAGTTGCATCTGCCAAGGATTCTGCCACACCTTCACGGGAAGGAAGTAGTGCACGACAAAATACAGTCTATCAGGCGATACACAACACTAGTATTGATGGGCCATTTTCTTGTCCCTGCCATGTGGTGAAGCTGGTGTTGACCCATACCCTGAGGATACTGACTTAATAAAACAAAATCACTCTGAGTAAAGTTGGGGCTGGAAAGAGTTTGGGGAAGTTTAGCTTATAAGTTATAGATTCATACATTGCTCAGTGAGAAACAGAAGAAAATATGGGCATACCTATTTCATGTAAAATAGGAATCTATAGGTTTCAAAAGACAGAGGGGGCTGGGTATAGTGATGCACAGCTGTGATCTCAGGATTTGGGGGGCTGAAATAGGAAGCCTTCATGTTCAAGGCCAATGCAGGCTACAAGGAAACCTCCTGAGAGGTAATCCACACTTGACAGCTCCTCCCACTTTCTTTGTTCCCCACTGTCTAGAAAACCTTCCTGATCCCCACTCCCAGGGAAGTCTTGTCAGTGTTTCTATAGAAGATAGAATAAGTAGTACTAGTATTAATGTGTTCAACACTGTTTTATGATTAATGCAATCTCTGTTTCCCAGCATCTGTAGTATAGTATAGTATAGTATAGTATAGTATAGTATAGTATAGTATAGTATAGTATAGTATTGTATAGAATACTATGTATAGTAGTCTAGTCTGTTACTTGCAATTTCTGAATTGTTACACATCTATCTTGACTCAGACTATGGAAAATTGAAAACATCAAGGCCCATACATGGAAGCTAAAGGTAGATCAGCATTTATGTGCACTTGCTGGCATTCCAGGCAGTGGACGTAATTAGCATGTGTAAGGGGATGCACAGTACAAAATGGGAGTGTCGCATGTTCAGAAGCAAGATGACAGTGAAGTTACATGATACAGCATGCCAGAAGCATCTCTTTTTATCTCAAAGTCCAGTTCATTATTAGTGATATGTAGCAAGGCAACGGTTGTCTGAATATTAATTTTGTAGTATCTTGCTGTACCAACTCATTCAATCTAGTAGATTTTCAGTGTGTTTGATTTCGAATTATTTGTGGGCTGCTGCGCATTCCAAAACCTCTACCATTGCTAGATTTTGTACAACCTTCACATGGGGTCAGAGAGTCTTTATCAAAGTTTGAGATGCAGGGGTCTCTAGCGTTTCAGTAAAATTTCAGAGCACTTTGTTTCTCAAGAGACAGTTATATGAAATTAGTAATTTTGAAATTATTATCAAGATTTTATTTTTTTTGACAAAATCAACACATCTGATTTAAAAAGTTCAAGCCCTGCTCAGAAGCCTCAGAAATAACTACTATTGATGGTACAATTTAGACTTTTTGACATATATATATATATATATATATATATATATATATTTTCTATTATATAATAGATTTCCATTATACCAAAGTTCTAGTGTTGTTCAGGGTAAGCCTTTATCATAATTCTCGTTTAGCTCTGTCTCACTTCAACCTAATCTGCCATAGACTAGATACAAGAAGAAAATGTGCTGGTGATATAGATGTCTAGGAGACAGTATTTCAGGCAGAAGAGATCCAGTCTGGTCATTTCATAGTTCTAGGGTGACTGAAAATCACCCTATTTCAAGCCATCAGTCTTGAAATTTAACATATGAGTGTGGAGGAAAGTCCAGTGAACAATAAGTCCTTGAAGTCAAGAAGAAATAGTGGACAGGACCCTTCTGGTTTCTGCCTGGGCCAGAGCTGAACTGGTTCCATGGCTTTCTGTACCCAAATTCCATGGGAGAGAGAACTGGATCCTCAGAAGTGCAGACATTCCTGAGAGCTCAGGGGTGACTATCACTTCTACTCATATTCCTGGTCCAAGAGGAACACGCCCAGTGCCTCTGGCACAGGAATCTCAGAGCAGTCAGGGGAAGGACATTTCCAGTTTCTGCCTGTGCCCAGAGCTGAAAGCCAGTCATCGGGAGTACTGACACATGGGACTGTTGTGGTTTGTCGTGAAGTTATCTGTATTTTGATGCTAATTTTACTGTCCCGAGGACAGCAGTCTAGTCACGTACTCAGGAATCAGGTGACTTCACCAGAACCTCCCCACTGAATTTGTAAAGTACAGGTGAAGGACAGGTACAGGATAGAAGGAGGCCTGTCATTGGAGGAGAAGGAAGGATGGGCGGGAGAAAAGTTTGAAGGAAGAGGAGGAGACTAGAAGAGAAAGAAAATGGAGACAGGAGAGAGGAGAGGGTGAGAAGCCATGGCAGGTGATGTTAAGATTCTGCTCTGTGTATTTACAGGTTGTTATTAATGTTCCTAAGGGATGGATGTTACCGGGCTTTGTATGTTTATGTGGGCAATTATATCTTACCATTTGGGTCAAAGGTTATTGTGTTGTGTGTTCTTTTATGTGGCGGTTTGAGTGTAGGAAAGTGTGTGGTGGCAAGAGACACTGGGCTGGCGCGGAGTTGGGATGTGTTTCTGCCAAGATATCTAGCAGATATCTTGGGGCACTGCGGTGCCGAACCAAGCAAGGTAAAAGACAACAATACTTCTTTTATTTTTATATTTTTATAACACCAGAGAGTAAGACCAACTCTTCTGCTACAAGCTACCAGCCTGGAGCACTCAGGACACAAAATCCTAGGAGCAGTCTGGGACAGGACCATGTGGCTGAAAGAAAACAGGTCTACAGGAGTGCTGACACACAGGCTTACAGGAGGGTCAAGCCACTATCAGAGACAGCAAGACAAGCTAACACCAGAGACAACATAATGGCAAGAGGCAGCACAGGAACCTAAGCCACAGAAACCAACACTACTTGGTATCATCATAGCCCTGTTCTCCCACCAAAACAAATACTGGATATCCAAACACACTGGAAAAGCAAGATTTGGATTTAAAATCACATTTCATGATGATGATAGAGGACTTTAAGAAGGACATAAATAACTCCTTTAAAGAAATACAGGACAACACAGGTAAACAAGTAGAAGCCCTTAAAGAGAAAACATAAAAATCCCTTAAAGAATTATAGGAAAACACAACCAAACAGGTGAAAGAATTGAACAAAACCATCCAGGATTTAAAAATGGAAATAGAAACAATAAAAAAATCACAAAGGGAGGCAACCCTGGAGATAGAAACGCTAGGAAAGAGATCAAAAGTTATAGATGCAAGCATCAACGACAGAATAAAAGAGACAGAAGAGAGATTCTCAGAGGCAGAAGATACCATAGAAAACATAGACAAAACCATCAAAGAAAATGTAAAACACAAAAAGCTCCTAACTCAAAACATCCAGAATATTCAGGACACAATGAGAAGATCAGACATAAGGATAGTAGGTATAGAAGAGAGACAAAATTCCCAACTTAAAAAGCCAGTAAATATATTCAGCACAATTATAGAAGAAAACTTCCCTAACCTTAAAAGAGAGAGAGAGATGCCCGTAATCATACAAAGCCTACAGAACTTCAAAAACATTGGGCCAGAAAAGAAATAACTTGCATCATATAACAGTCAAAACACCAAATGCACAAAACAAGAAATATTAAAAGCAGTAAGGGAAAAAGGTCAAGTAACACATAAAGGCAAACCCATCAGAATTACATCAGACTTCTCACTAGAAGACAAAAGCCAGAAGATCCTGAGCAAATGTCATACAGACCCTAAAAGAACACAAATGCCAGCCCAGGCTACTATATTGAGCAAAACTCTCAACATAGATGGAGAAAACAAGATATTCTGTGACAAAACCAAATTTACACAATATCTCTCCACA
Source organism: Rattus norvegicus (assembly GCF_021556685.1). Classification (NCBI taxonomy): domain Eukaryota; kingdom Metazoa; phylum Chordata; class Mammalia; order Rodentia; family Muridae; genus Rattus; species Rattus norvegicus. Next base: position 22,976,581 of record NC_141553.1, on the reverse strand, counting down.
AATCCAGCCCACAGAGGGTAATAGAAAACTCTCACGGGGAGGGAGAGCTGAACCTTCAGAGAGGCAGACAAGCCTGGGAAACCAGAAGAGACTGCTCTCTGTACATACATCTCGGACGCCAGAGGAAAACACCAAAGGCCATCTGGAACCCTGGTGCACTGAAGCTCCCGGAAGGGGCGGCACAGGTCTTCCTGGTTGCTGCCGCCGCAGAGAGCCCGTGGGCAGCACCCCACGAGCAAACTTGGGCCTCTGGACCACAGGTAAGACCAACTTGTCTGCTGCAAGAGAGCTGCCTGGTGAGATCAGGACACACAGAGGCAGAGTTCATCTAGGACCGGGCACGTCCTGTGTTTGCCGGAGGTCCCACGCCCGCGGATCCTGGCCCGCAGCAGCTCTCTGCTCCCAGACCCCTTGGGAAAGAGGCCTCACCGCCTGGTCAGGTGGGCACTCCTGAGGCTGCAGAGCGGAAGAGACCACCAACACTGCCCACCCCTGCCCACATCCCTGGCCCAAGAGGAAACTGTATAAGGCCTCTGGGCTCCCGTGGGGGAGGGCCAGGAGCGGCAGGACCCCTGCCTGAGACACCGCCAGAACCTGAAGGAAACAGACCGGATAAACAGTTCTCTGCACCCAAATCCCGTGGGAGGGAGAGCTAAACCTTCAGAGAGGCAGACGAGCCTGGGAAACCAAAAGAGACTGCTCTCTGTGCACACATCTCGGACGCCAGAGGAAAACACCAAAGGCCATCTGGAACCGTGGTGCACTGAAGCTCCAGGAAGGGGCGGCACAGGTCTTCCTGGTTGCTGCCGCTGCAGAGAGCCCGTGGGCAGCACCCCACGAGCGAACTTGAGCCTCGGGACCACAGGTAAGACCAATTTTTCTGCTCCAAGAAAGCTGCCTGGTGAACTCAAGACACAGGCCCACAGGAACAGCTGAAGACCTGTAGAGAGGAAAACCTACACGCCCAAAAGCAGAACACTCTGTACCTATAACTGACTGAAAGAGAGGAAAACAGGTCTACAGCACTCCTGACACACAGGCTTATAGGACAGTCTAGCCACTGACAGAAATAGCAGAATAAAGTAACACTAGAGATAATCTGATGGCGAGAGGCAAGCGCAGGAACCCAAGCAACAGAAACCAAGACTACATGGCATCATCGGAGCCCAATTCTCCCACCAAAACAAACATGGAATATCCAAACACACCAGAAAAGCAAGATCTAGTTTCAAAATCATATTTGATCATGATGCTGGAGGACTTCAAGAAAGACGTGAAGAACTCCCTTAGAGAACAAGTAGAAGCCTACAGAGAGGACTTGCAAAAATCCCTGAAAGAATTCCAGGAAAACACAATCAAACAGTTGAAGGAATTAAAACTGGAAATAGAAGCAATCAAGAAAGAATACATGGAAACAACCCTGGATATAGAAAACCAAAAGAAGAGACAAGGAGCTGTAGATACGAGCTTCACCAACAGAATACAAGAGATTGAAGAGAGAATCTCAGGAGCAGAAGATTCCATAGATATCATTGACTCAACTGTCAAAGATAATGTAAAGCAGAAAAAGCTACTGGTCCAAAACATACAGGAAATCTAGGACTCGATGAGAAGATCAAACCTAAGGATAATAGGTATAGAAGAGAGTGAAGACTCCCAGCTCAAAGGACCAGTAAATATCTTCAACAAAATCATAGAAGAAAACATCCCTAACCTAAAAAAAGAGATACCCATAGGCATACAAGAAGCCTACAGAACTCCAAATAGATTGGACCAGAAAAGAAACACCTCCCGTCACATAATAGTCAAAACACCAAACGCACAAAATAAAGAAAGAATATTAAAAGCAGTAAGGGACAAAGGTCAAGTAACATATAAAGGCAGACCTATCAGAATCACACCAGACTTCTCGCCAGAAACTATGAAGGCCAGAAGATCCTGGACTGATGTCATACAGACCCTAAGAGAACACAAATGCCAGCCCAGGTTACTGTATCCTGAAAAACTCTCAATTAACATAGATGGAGAAACCAAGATATTCCATGACAAAACCAAATTTACACAATATCTTTCTACAATTCCAGCACTACAAAGGATAATAAATGGTAAAGCCCAACATAAGGAGGCAAGCTATACCCTAGAAGAAGCAAGAAAATAATCGTCTTGGCAACAAAACAAAGAGAATGAAAGCACACAAACATAACCTCACATCCAAATATGAATATAACTGGAAGCAATAATCACTATTCCTTAATATCTCTCAACATCAATGGCCTCAACTCCCCAATAAAAAGACATAGATTAACAAACTGGATACGCAACGAGGACCCTGCATTCTGCTGCCTACAGGAAACACACCTCAGAGACAAAGACAGACATTACCTCAGAGTGAAAGGCTGGAAAACAACTTTCCAAGCAAATGGTCAGAAGAAGCAAGCTGGAGTAGCCATTCTAATATCAAATAAAATCAATTTTCAATTAAAAGTCATCAAAAAAGATAAGGAAGGACACTTCATATTCATCAAAGGAAAAATCCATCAAGATGAACTCTCAATCCTAAATATCTATGCCCCAAATACAAGGGCACCTACATACGTAAAAGAAACCTTACTAAAGCTCAAAACACACATTGCACCTCACACAATAATAGTGGGAGATTTCAACACCCCACTCTCATCAATGGACAGATCATGGAAACAGAAATTAAACAGAGATGTAGACAGACTAAGAGAAGTCATGAGCCAAATGGACTTAACGGATATTTATAGAACATTCTATCCTAAAGCAAAAGGATATACCTTCTTCTCAGCTCCTCATGGTACTTTCTCCAAAATTGACCATATAATTGGTCAAAAAACGGGCCTCGACAGGTACAGAAAGATTGAAATAATCCCATGCGTGCTATCGGACCACCACGGCCTAAAACTGGTCTTCAATAACAATCAAGGAAGAATTCCCACATATACTTGGAAATTGAACAATGCTCTACTCAATGATAACCTGGTCAAGGAAGAAATAAAGAAAGAAATTAGAAACTTTTTAGAATTTAATGAAAATAAAGGTACAACATACCCAAACTTATGGGACACAATGAAAGCTGTGCTAAGAGGAAAACTCATAGCGCTGAGTGCCTGCAGAAAGAAACAGGAAAGAGCATATGTCAGCAGCTTGACAGCACACCTAAAAGCTCTAGAACAAAAAGAAGCAAATACACCCAGGAGGAGTAGAAGGCAGGAAATAATCAAACTCAGAGCTGAAATCAACCAAGTAGAAACAAAAAGGACCATAGAAAGAATCAACAGAACCAAAAGTTGGTTCTTTGAGAAAATCAACAAGATAGATAAACCCTTAGCCAGACTAACGAGAGGACATAGAGAGTGCGTCCAAATTAACAAAATCAGAAATGAAAAGGGAGACATAACAACAGATTCAGAGGAAATTCAAAAAATCATCAGATCTTACTATAAAAACCTATATTCAACAAAACTTGAAAATCTTCAGTAAATGGACAATTTCCTAGACAGATACCAGGTACCGAAGTTAAATCAGGAACAGATAAACCAGTTAAACCACCCCATAACTCCTAAGGAAATAGAAGCAGTCATTAAAGGTCTCCCAACCAAAAAGAGCCCAGGTCCAGACGGGTTTAGTGCAGAATTCTATCACACCTTCATAGAAGACCTCATACCAATATTATCCAAACTATTCCACAAAATTGAAACAGATGGATCACTACCGAATACCTTCTACGAAGCCACAATTACTCTTATACCTAAACCACACAAAGACACAACAAAGAAAGAGAACTTCAGACCAATTTCCCTTATGAATATCAACGCAAAAATACTCAATAAAATTCTGGCAAACCGAACGAATCCAAGAGCACATCAAAACAATCATCCACCATGACCAACCAAGTAGGCTTCATCCCAGGCATGCAGGGATGGTTTAATATACGGAAAACCATCAACGTGATCCATTATATAAACAAACTGAAAGAACAAAACCACATGATCACTTCATTAGATGCTGAGAAAGCATTTGACAAAATTCAACACCCCTTCATGATAAAAGTCCTGGAAAGAATAGGAATTCAAGGCCCATACCTGAACATAGTAAAAGCCATATACAGCAAACCACTTGCTAACATTAAACTAAATGGAGAGAAACTTGAAGCAATCCCACTAAAATCAGGGACTAGACAAGGCTGCCCACTCTCTCCCTACTTATTCAATATACTTCTTGAAGTTCTAGCCAGAGTAATCAGACAACAAAAGGAGGTCAAGGGGATACAGATCAGAAAAGAAGAAGTCAAAATATCACTATTTGCAGATGATATGATAGTATATTTAAGTGATCCCAAAAGTTCCACCAGAGAACTACTAAAGCTGATAGACAACTTCAGCAAAGTGGCTGTGTATAAAATTAACTCAAATAAATCAGTTGCCTTCCTCTATACAAAAGAGAAACAAGCCGAGAAAGAAATTAGGGAAACGACACCCTTCATAATAGACCCAAATAATATAAAGTACCTCGGTATGACTTTAACCAAGCAAGTAAAAGATCTGTACAATAATAACTTCAAGACACTGAAGAAGGAAATTGAAGAAGACCTCAGAAGATGGAAAGATCTCCCATGCTCATGGATTGGCAGGATTAATATAGTAAAAATAGCCATTTTACCAAAAGCGATCTACAGATTCAATGCAATCCCCATCAAAATACCAATCCAATTCTTCAAAGAGTTAGACAGAACAATTTGCAAATTCATCTGGAATAACAAAAAACCCAGGATAGCTAAAGCTATCCTCAACAATTAAAGGACTTCAGGGGGAATCACTATCCCTGAACTCAAGCAGTATTACAGAGCAATGGTGATAAAAACTGCATGGTATTGGTACAGAGACAGACAGATAGACCAATGGAATAGAACTGAAGACCCAGAAATGAACCCACACACCTATGGTCACTTGATTTTTGACAAAGGAGCCAAAACCATCCAATGGAAAAAAGATAGCATTTTCAGCAAATGGTGCTGGTTCAACTGGAGGTCAACATGTAGAAGAATGCAGATCGATCCATGCTTATCACCCTGTACAAAGCTTAAGTCGAAGTGGATCAAGGACCTCCACATCAAACCAGACACACTCAAACTAATAGAAGAAAAACTAGGGAAGCATCTGGAACACATGGGCACTGGAAAAAATTTCCTAAACAAAACACCAATGGCTTATGCTCTAAGATCAAGAATCGACAAATGGGATCTCATAAAACTGCAAAGCTTCTGTAAGGCAAAGGACACTGTGGTTAGGACAAAACGGCAACCAACAGATTGGGAAAAGATCTTTACCAATCCTACAACAGATAGAGGCCTTATATCCAAAATATACAAAGAACTCAAGAAGTTAGACCGCAGGGAAACAAATAACCCTATTAAAAATGGGGTTCAGAGCTAAAGAAAGAATTCACAGCTGAGGAATGCCAAATGGCTGAGAAACACCTAAAGAAATGTTCAACATCTTTAGTCATAAGGGAATGCAAATCAAAACTACCCTGAGATTTCACTTCACACCAGTGAGAATGGCTATGATCAAAAACTCAGGGGACAACAGATGCTGGCGAGGATGTGGAGAAAGAGGAACACTCCTCCATTGTTGGTGGGATTGCAAACTGGTACAACCATTCTGGAAATCAGTCTGGAGGATCCTCAGAAAATTGGACATTGAACTGCCTGAGGATCCAGCTATACCTCTCTTGGGCATATACCCAAAAGATGCCCCAACATATAAAAAAAGACACGTGCTCCACTATGTTCATTGCAGCCTTATTTATAATAGCCAGAAGCTGGAAAGAACCCAGATGCCCTTCAACAGAGGAATGGATACAGAAAATGTGGTACATCTACACAATGGAATATTACTCAACTATCAAAAACAACGACTTTATGAAATTCGTAGGCAAATGGTTGGAACTGGAAAACATCATCCTGAGTGAGCTAACCCAATCACAGAAAGACATACATGGTATGCACTCATTGATAAGTGGCTATTAGCCCAAATGCTTGAATTACCCTAGATGCCTAGAACAAATTAAAGTCAAGACGGATGATCAAAATGTGAATGCTTCACTCCTTCTTTAAAAGGGGAACAAGAATACCCTTGGCAGGGAAGAGAGAGGCAAAGATTAAATCAGAGACTGAAGTAACACCCATTCAGAGCCTGCCCCACATGTGGCCCATACATATACAGCCACCCAATTAGACAAGATGGATGAAGCAAAGAAGTGCAGACCGACAGGAACCGGATGTAGATCGCTCCTGAGAGACACAGCCAGAATACAGCAAATACAGAGGCGAATGTCAGCAGCAAACCACTGAACTGAGAATAGGACCCCCGTTGAAGGAATCAGAGAAAGAACTGGAAGATCTTGAAGGGGCTCGAGACCCCATATGTACAACAACGCTAAGCAACCAGAGCTTCCAGGGACTAAGCCACTACCTAAGGACTATACATGGACTGACCCTGGACTCTGACCTCATAGGTAGCAATGAATATCCTAGTAAGAGCACCTGTGGAAGGAGAAGCCCTGGGTCCTGCTAAGACTGAACCCCCAGTGAACTAGACTGTTGGGGGGAGGGCGGCAATGGGGGGAGGGTCGGGAGGGGCACACCCATAAGGAAGGGGAGGGGGGAGGGGGATGTTTGCCCGGAAACCGGGAAAGGGAATAACATCGAAATGTATATAAGAAATACTCAAGTTAATTAAAAAAAAAAGAAAGAAAACTCTTACACAAGGAGGGAAACTAGACCCTAGAAAAAGTAAGAAAGTAATCTCCTTGCAAAAAGAAAAGGAAAGAGGAGGAGAAGGAGGAGGAGGAGGAGGAGGAGGAGGAGGAGGAGGAGGAGGAGGAGGAGGAGGAGGAGGAGGAAGAAGAAGAAGAAGAAGAAGAAGAAGAAGAAGAAGAAGAAGAAGAAGAAGAAGAAGAAGAAGAAGAAGAAGAAGAAGAAGAAGAAGAAGAAGAAAGCCACACTAACATAATGCTACCTCTAACAACAAAAATAACATGAAACAATAATCACGATTTCTTAATATCTCTTGGACTTAACTCCCCAATAAAAAGGCATAGACTAAGAGACTGGATATAAAAACAGGACCTAGCATTTTGCTGCATACAGGAAATATACCTCAATGACAAAAACAGACACTACCTCAGAGTAAAAGGCTAGAAAACAATTTTCCAAACAAATGGTACCAAGAAACAAGCTGGAATAGCCATTCTAATATCAAATAAAATCACCTTTCAATCAAAATTTATCAAAAATGATAAGGAAGGGCACTTCATATCATCAATGCAAAAGCCACCAAGACGAACTCTCAATCCTGAATATCTATGCTCCAAATGCAAGGTCACCTACATTCATAAAGGAAATCTTACTAATGCTCAAAACACACATTGCACCTCACACAATAATAGTAGGAGATTTCAACACCCCACTCTCATAAATGGACAGATCGTAGAAACAGAAACTAAACAGAGACAAAGAAACAAACAGTAATTATGAACCAATTGGATTTAACAGATATTTATAGAACATTCCATCCTGAAACAAAAGAATATACCTTCTTCTCAGCACCTCATGGTACCTTCTCCAAAACTGACCATGTAATCATTCATAAAACAGGCCTCAACAGATACAAAAAGAATGAAATAATCCCATGCATCCTACCAGAGCTCTATGGCCTAAGGCTGGTCTTCAATAACAACAAAAACCACAGAAAGTCCACATACACATGGAAGCTAAATGCTCTACTCAAAGATAATTTGGTCAAGGAAGAACTAAAGAAAGAAATTAAAAACTTTTAAGAATTTAATGAAAATGAAGACAAAACAGACCCAGAGATTCAAGGAGCCCTTTGAACTCTGGTCAACACTCCTATTTAAATTTAAATTTTATGTAATATTAATATTTGTATTATAGGTGTGTAAGAACATGTCCTTGCCACAGCACATGTACAGAGGTCAGACAACAATTCTTTGGAGTTCTCTCTACTATGCATTCTTGGAATCAAACTCAGGTGTTCAGGCTTATGTAACTAACACTTCTATATATTGAGACATTTCTGCAGCCCAATCAAACCTATTTTAGTATGCCATGATTATGTACTAAAAGAGTTGAGATATTGGCTAATTGAACTCTGTTCTATGTATCAAAATGCAGAATATGATGATGAATTGCTAATTAATTTGCATTGTGATTGTGTAACAAAAGTACAATCTAACATCTGTCATTTGCTTTCATTTTTATTTTAATATTTCTGTTTTAGTCCCCATGGACCTCCAGCTAGCCTGTTACTTATATACTGTATGAGGATACAGAAAGAGATAGCAGTCCACAGCCAGAGAGAAGCCCACGCCAGAGCCCAGCCTGCTCCTGACACCCTGTCATCAACCTTCATGTCTCCAGAAAGGGAAGAATTGAAATATTATTGTTGTTTTTAACTTACTTAGTCTCTGTTGCTAAAAAACTAATATCTATCATCCATCTATCAATTGATCAATTGATCTATCTCATCTACACATCTAGTTATCCATATATCTTCCATCCATCATCTATCTTTCTATCTTCTATCTCTATCTATCTCCTTCCTTTTCCCCTTCCCTGTCTCCGTTCCCTCATTATCTATCTTGATTTGTACTCCTGAACAACATATTGTATTGTTGTTCCTTGTTGGGGATCCTGTTGGCTGTTCTCAGCCAACTTATCAATGTCTACAAAATAGTTTGCTAGATTAGGATTGGAATTGAATGGAATCTATAAAAGCAGGTTGAGAATTAAAATCTTAACAGCGTTGAATCTTTTGATCCATGAACAGGAAGCATCCCCGCTTATGTAGATTTTGGTATTTTGAGTCACAGTTGAACATTCTCTGCATATTGGTTTTGTATGTGTTTGTCCTGCATTGGTATTTATTTTATGTGTCCTATTTCGTGTATTATTTTTAATCACATTGTTTCTTAGTGGTACATAGCAATACAGTTGCCTTCTGCCCAAGAGCATAGTATCATATGATTATGCTATGTTGGTGTGTCAGTTCTGGTAGATTTTTGGTGACTCTTTGGTGTTCTCTGCATGGAAAACTATTTCATGTATCACGGCAAGCCGGTTTCATTTCCTCCTTAACAATCTGTTTGCTTTCTACTTCCTTTATGCATCTGAATTGCAAGCTTTGCTGAGGAAGCTGTAGTGGACCAGTGTGGTGGTTTGAATGAGAATGAGAATGACACCCCAAGGCTCATATGTTTGAGAATTTAGTCCCCAGTTGTTCAAATTATTTAGGAAGCATTACGAAGTGTGGCCTCATTAAAAGAGTTATGTTATGGGAGGGGGAGGAGGGTTTGAAGTTTCAAAATCTACGCCATTTCCAGTTAGCTCCCTTTCCCACATGGTTATGTCTCCAGATGTCAGCTCGCTGCTACTGCTCCAGGGCCATGGCTGCCTGCCTGCCACCATGCCCTCCACCGTGACAATTACGGACTATAACCCGCTTAAACTGTAAACCCCAAATAAATGTTTTCTTCTGTAGGTTTTCTTTGCCATGGTGTAGATCACAGCGATAGAAATGTAGCTAAGACAGATAGAAAGTAAGGACATCTCTGGAAAATCCATCTTGGAAAGGGTGTGTTCTGGCTTCAGCACTATGTCTGCTTTGTCAGGCATTGTATCTCAAGGCTTCTATAAGCGCTTTTTATCTAGTGCAGAAATGTCTCACTCTTCCTAGGTCACTGCTGTGGTGGTTAGACTGAGCTTTGAGTGTTTAGATAACTCTCTATGCTTGAATTAGTCCCATCAATTAATTCTGCACAATGCATTGTGGGATCCAAAGTGGTAGTGTTTTTCTGTGGGAACTTGCATTCATTTTCATGAAAACAGCAATTTGTAATTCCCCCCCCCCAATATCTTTTATCTGGTTGTAGAATTAGGGTAACTTTGGTCTCAGGAAATGGACCGAGAAGTGTTAAATATTTCAAATTTTTTAAAGATCTTGTGGGAAATGTGCAGTAGAATTCACCAGTAACAACACCATCTGGACTTGGTGCTTTCTTTTGGGAAACATTATGAATTGCTAATTAAGTCTCTAATAAATACCAGACACTTCTGATTATCTATGTCTAGTGTGGTCCTGGTTTTCTATCTGGAGGAATGAATCCTGCCCTTCCCCAAAGTAATGTCACAGCAACTGTAACTTGAGGAAACCCACAGTGAGACATCAGAAGGTTCACGCTTCTGCAGATCCATTGAGAAAGTTGATTTACAGTGTGCCACTGGCATGGCTTCTGACTATGACACAGCCTTGAGTGTCCTCTTGCTATCTTCAGTATCTTCCATGTCTTTCTCTTCAGTGAGCAACTGAAGTGCGACCCTAGGCCAGACTAAGGCCAACTGACTCAGCTGCCATGTTGAAGATACCACTTGACGAACCATGAGAAAATCATAATACGCTTGAGAAGCCTTGATTCTTAAGCCTACACACCAGACACATGGGTGCAAATAAAGACAGCCTGAAAATGACCACACCCTCAGGTCCATAATAATAACAATTCCATATGATCTCAAACCAGAACCACCCAGCTGAGACACAGGAACAAGCTAACCTCAAGAAAGAGTGGTTTCTGTCCCTTCAAGTCATGAGCTTTTGGGGCCCTCATACATGACTGATAATCCTTTCAAATAACTACCACCCTGTATTGCAGTGAGAAACACATTAGATTATGTAAGCAAAGACTTTAGAATAAGGTCTCAAACATAGTGAACCCTAATGAAACCTGAATTGCTAATACCTGGATAAAGGTATGAGCAAGAAAGAACCCAGAGGGCAAAACACACACAAGTTGGACGTAGCCTGTTTGACTTCTGGTGATAGGGACCCACAGAGAAAAAAATAGTCTTTTATCCTTTCAGAGCATGCAAGTCAATAGGTGCATTTTAAAAGCTAGGGTAGTTATTTCAGAGATCTGTTGGATCAGTTATTCCCTAAGGCCATCTTTGATTGGTAGGATAATTAATGAAACTGACTTGAAATGCACACCTTTTTGCTTGTTTGTGTGTGTATGTGTGTGTGTGTGTGTGTGTGTGTGTGTGTGTGTGTGTGTGTGTGTGTGTGTGTATGTGTGTGGTTTTGGCAGTTCCTTCATTCAACTGTCAGCTTAAGCTTGCACTGTACTAGAGCTATGTTAGGATGCGACTAAATTATATGTAAAGGTCTGCTACTCTTTTTTCTAGTTTGGATATTGTTCATTGAATAGGTTTTTATAAAGTGTCTGGGAGTTGGTAAGCCTCTTGTGAAAATTGATGAAGCCAGAAAAGACACACTACATTGATTTTAAAAGGTGATTAACATACAAGACTAAACTGTTAATAAGGTCAAATGCATGAGCACTCGATTCAGATTGCATTGGTAAGAATGAAAAAGAGAGATACAGAAAAAAAAAACCTACTATCAATTATAGGAATCTTAAAACCAGAATCAAAGTAGCATTCAGGGGTGGGGGAAGTCAATAAGACAGATGATTTCTGTTCTAAATGACATCTAGGGTATTCATTGGTGGGCCCTAGAGAAGAACATTGATCACCAACGGTAAGTATCGAAGTTGCTGAGGCATATCATAATCACATGGATTTTTTTTAAAAAAGATATTCTCAAGTTGAACCATAATTCAAAGCTGTTTCTGAAGCTTTCAACCTGAAGAGAATACCCCACTGTGATTGGTAAGATGAAACAATGCTTTGAAACACAGCGCCTTTTCTTCGTTTGAAGTGCGCTTTGATGGTGTGTTGCTGGAAAAGGTGCAACTAAAGAATCAAATCTCATGGAATGGCAGGAGATGAGCCACCATTGGAGGTCATTTTGTCAGGCTATGAGGTATGTCTCTTTGAGCCCTGTGGTCAGTTTTCCCTGTGTGCCTCGCCGTGGAGTTTATTTCTTCTAAGTGTAGTTGGCAGTGACATCCACAGTCTTCAAATCAGTCACAGTAAAAACTGCATTTTAATCTTGTGACCCAGAATCCTCTCATATTTACATCATATGCAAAAAATGGAAGATTTTTTTTATAAACCAATGAATTCAATTAGTTGCTTATGGGAGCATGAAGAAGGGGTTATTTACAGGAACATGGGCAACTTTCCAATGGCTGTCCCCCTAGATACATGTCCTAACCTTGAACAGTGTTATTTGTTTTGTTTTGTTTTTCTTCCTTTTCCACTCCTTGCTATCCATTCATTTTTATTTCACTTCTTTCATTTTAAATGCCAAAGATGATTCAGTCGAGAGATTTTTAACAAGCCCATTAAAGGCTTGGCAATTGCCTTAGAAAGCACTGTACTGAGGGATGGTCTGTTTGATTCATGAAAAACTTCGTTGCATTTTTTTTAATAATTGTTTGTACTTTTACTCATCAAATCTATTCCATTTGATGAACTACATGTCTAGATATAGTTAGTTTTTCATCTATTCATTCATCAGTTTTCATCACCTCAAATATCCTTTTCACACATCAAATATGTTAGGCACATAGGCATGAAGGGTATACTGAATGAAAAATAAATGGGGCTGCCTTCAAGGGGTCGGTGTTCAAAAGGAAAGAATAGTTTAAACTTTTTGAACCTGATAATTGATATAAAGAATTACCAAAACTCAGTGATTAAGTAGACTATCAATTCAATAAAACTCTTGTTTAGAAAAAGTACCCAGAGGATGTTCTCTGCAAAGATGGCCTCTGGAGTAAGCCGTAGCAATTGCTCCCTGAAAACTGATACCTTCTTGTCTTAACAAGGGCCATGTTCCCAGGCTAAGCACTTGATTTCTTAGTTCAGGGACAGATAAAAGGAGACTCTTAGCTAAACTCTGGCAAATGGGACATGACTGAAACTCACCTGCACCATTTCTGGACACTGTTATTAACTTAGTGAAAGCATCACCCTGGTTTGTTTCTCCTGTCAACTAGTTGGGAAAGTGCACACTAGTTGGGGGCCATTACAGTTGGGTATAGAACACAGGTGAACACTATTAACATACCTGCCAAACTTGTAGCACTCATCTTTCTTTGGGCCTTCCTACGGAAAATAAAGAATGTAGCTAAGCCACTGTGTTATTGACTTTCTTTTTCCCATTCACAACATACTAGACATCAAGATCTTAACGATGAAAACCATCCACATAAGAGTTGGGCTTTGGTTGTAGCTAAGGGATTGAGGGCATCAGACAGTGCCTGGACTGTACTAGGTAAGTGAAGCGTAAAATGGAGTGGAACGGATCGATAAAAACAAGGTTGTGATAATGGTGTTTGGAATAAGGATGATAATCATTTTGTTGACCCTAGATTAGAAGTTCCTAATTCCAATGTGAACATTTTGAACACTATCTGGGTATACTTAGACCTAGCAGTTCAAACTTTGTCTAAGGACCTGTTTATCTCTTGATTTGATCCGGTGACTCCAAACCTGCGTAGCTCAGATACTCATTTGAACATTTCGAGGAGTCTTTATTTTAGATGAAAGTTAACAGACCTCCTAACTGTACATGAAGGACTCATGGAGTCTCTGTGAGTTTTATTTCCACTAATTTCTCCAAATGGTCATATCATTGCTTTACTATTTAGGACAATTAATGTCAACATTTATTTTTGTTTTATTGTTATGAAGTGAAACTATTTCTACCTCAGTCAGCTCAAACCACAAACAATATAATCCAATTTACTTTCCTTCTCACCGATTATTTCCACTGTCTTTTATGCTTAGCCTGTCAGTAAATCAATTTCAATATTTAATAGCTTAATATTTGCAAGTAAAAAGTTCTGCTGTTATTTTAATGTCAATATGCCCAGCTTGTATAAGCCTTTAAAATGATTTGAAGCACATCTTGCTGACATGTAGAGATAAAAAGAAATTTAATAATAATAGTAATAATATATTGAAACCTGTTTTTATTGATAGAAATCTCCAACTGTTTCCTCAAAACTATCAAGTTGAGTGAAAGAGTTGCAAAATATTTAAACACAAGGGTTGCCTAATTAGCTGGATACATTTGAAATTATAACACCAGGATGGTACATCTGAGGCAAGGGAAGATCTTGTTTGCAACTGGGATAAAAGTGTAATTTACCTTGTATTATAGTGAGCAGGAGTTTAATGATAATAACTGCAGGATTCTACTTTATCAGCATCCTAGACAGATGTCTTCTTATGTCCACTTTTAATCTTTGAGAATGTCTTCCAGTATGTTTTGACTGTATTCACCCCATTCCAACTTCTCCACCCAGGGTTCATATGTGTTTTTTAATATATTAATGAAAAGCTATAGCAAACACAGTTAACAACATTAATAATTTCTTTGGGATAATGACAAAATAAGCCTTATTTAAGTAGCTTAGATGGAACTCAATCCAAAGGTTTAAATAACAACCATTAAAGAAAAAGAAATAAAATGCCCAATTCTCTTTCACAAACCATTCAACATTTCATCTGCCATAAGGGTCGAGCATAGCTCATAAAGTTAGTGGAGACAGAAAACAAGGCCAGGTAAGGCATTTCCGTAACTGAACCAGTGATTAAGGCTCAAAATTAAAAGTCACCTAAAATGATTTTGAAGGACAGCACATAAATCAACCCCTCAAAAATAAATTCAAAATTAAATTCCAGTCATAATTCCATAATGCCACCGAGATACTCAGAGCCTTCTAGAAGCGGGTCATTCTATACAAGCTGTCTGCTTAAAGCATTTGATTTTGCACTCCACAGTTTTTCTAAAATAGAATGGTTAGAGAGTGACTCACAGTTCTCATTGTCAAGTCAACCATTGGATGTAGCTCTGAGATATGATCAAAGGCCATCGTGCTTGACCCCACAGTAGATAACAATGCCTTTGGCGTGATATACACTGAAGTGACTTCTTTAGGCTCTTCATTTGCCAATGACCCCTGTTTTGTCTCTCACAAAGCATAGAGAGGGAAAGAGGGAGAGTTGCTTGTGGTTTTAGAATCCTTAGAAAGCACACTTCAGTATGCATTATGGTTACAATTGGACTGGAAATAACCCTCCTTAATTTTGAGCACTTCTATTTCCTCCTTACAAAATAGCCCACAACAACACCAACGTGAAAACAACCAGGTGTGAACACTGTGCAGTCCCTGCCCTATAGCTTATACCAACTCTACAGTAGAGAAACCTAGTATACTTTCAGATACATGTATCTGAAATTTGCTGGGTTTATGTCCTGGGACACAATCAACAGCTGCCTTGAATGTATTCTCCTCAGAATAAAAACGACAAGCTATGTAAGTCACATTTTACATATAGTGTCAATGTATTTGATATGCAGCTGTGACCAAGTGGAAAAAAAAATAAAAGAATACTACAGAGAAACGATAAAGATGTTAAGCGAGTATTAAAGTATTGAGTACCTGTCAGCTTATGTGGCCATCGCCTCGGTGTCTTTGAGCACTGCTTTTCCTCTTGTTTATAACATTGTAGAGGACACTAGAGAAATGGACACCAGAAGACAGTGACCCAACTGACCTCTCTTGAGTTAGTAGTTTCACTCTGCCAGCTGTAGGTTTTGTGATACAAAAGGGTTTCTGATCCCGGATTCCTAATTAATAGGAGAGAGGTCATTGGACAGAATGCTGTGCATTATGGTGTTTGAAAGTGTTCATGGCACTGTGAGTTATATGTAAACAATATAAGACAAATTATTTTTCATTGGATGTATGAATCCATTTTCCAAGATTCAGCTTTAGGGCTTATATGGTAGCTCTGCTGATAAAAAAAACACCCCGAAAACCTGAATTGGATGTCCAAGAAGAAGAGAACTGACTCATGAAATTTTCCTCTAGCCCCCATGGGCACTATAAGTAATTAATAAATTGCTTCAACATCAACAGATATTGTTAGAAGACATTTTAACAGGTATCATTAAGAGACAAATCTAGAACCCTAGCCTTTCATATATATGTTTGAAACACAGTCATACCACCTATGCACACTGACTGACAAAAGGATGTTATTTAAGCTGGGCGTGGTGGTGAATGCCTTTAATCCCAACACACAGGAGGCAAAGGCAGGCAGATCTCTGGCTTGGAAGCCAGCTTGGTCTACACACCGAGTTCCAGGGCAGTTCCAGTTTCAAAACAAACAAACATACAAACAAAAGAGGATGATAATTTAAATTTTATGTGGCTTGGTTTCTCTACTGTTGAGCCTGCTAGCTGCCTAGGACATCAGAATTTCTGAGAGGATTAGTATGAAGGGCATGATATCTCTGCAGTCTTCCTACAAATCTAAAACTATTCTTAAATAAAATGTTTACTAGGTAACCCCAATAAAAACTCACTGATTCACCAAGTTGGCCTTTGGTGCAATTGTTATAAATTAGTAATATCATTGTGAGAATAACGACAAGCAAGAGGAGCTCACAGCCACCAGTATCTCCAGCTCCAGAGAATCCAGAGGCAGCCCCTACTGACCTCTGCCAACAACTGTGCTTATGTACACACATACCAGCAGGGACACACACGCCTACCCATAAGTAAAGGAAAATCGTCTATAAAAGTACTATAGTCTTTGAAAGTATTTATGGCAGGTACTGGTAGGGAAGAATTTTTGTTTGCATAGCCAATGTCTACTCCCTACAGGCAGTACAGCTTGCTAGCTGAATGCACGTTCTTTCTATTAAAGCCTTCTCCTGTTCAAATCCTAATTTGGATAGTCACTAGCTGTTGGAATTTGGTGAATATTAGCTCCCTAGTTTTTTGGCATCCGCATGTATCAAATGTATATGATAATAGAAATACTGTTGCTTAGTGTTATTGTACAGATCAAATGTGTTTGTATTTATTACATAGGAGGATTTTGGTATTATTATCAGTAGTAGTAGTAGTCGTCGTTGTCGTCATAGTAATGTCACAAAGGAGGTAGATAAATATCTGTCTCTGGGTACTAGAAAGTATAATGAACACATATTGTGAATTTTATAACATAGCCTTTTAAATCTTGCCCCATTTATTTCAACAAATATCATGCCAGCTGTCATTGTTACATATATATATATATATCGAGTTAATGTCTACTAGGAATGGGAGCTTCAGTTACACCATAACAAGTCGAGACAGAAAAGTTCACATCAGAACCCTCTCAGAGAGAGTGTGCTACCAGGCCACTGTTGTTCTTTTCCAAATGTGAACCAAATCTATCACTGGAACCATCTCTTCACGACACAAGCCTGTGATCCCCAGATGTCACCTCTCATGACTCCAACACCAGCTTTAAAAAACCCATCTGGAAAGGGAAATGTAGGTCCTGTTCCCCTAACTGGGCGGCCTTGTCTGGCCCAGTGGGAGAAGATACAGCTAGCCCTGCAGAGGCCTGATGTGCCAGGGTCGAGGGATACCCAGAGGGAGCCTCTATTCTCTCAGAAAAGAAGAAGAGGGGTGATGGGGAGGAGGAAGGATTGTGGGAGGAGCTGAGCAGGAGTGGGGCAGTGAGCAGGATGTAAAGTGAATAAGTAAAATAAATAAATAAATGAATGAATAAAGCTCAATAATAATAATAACAATAACAATAACAATAATAATAACAACCCATCTGGAAAGGGAAATGTATTGAAGCACTAAAGGGAAAATGATGTAAATATCAACTCTGTATATCCAAGAGGAGGAAGGCTGTGTTTGCTTCAGACTGATGAGAAAACCCACTCAAGTTCATTGATTAGCTGTGTCACCTGACACACAACACGTTTTACTTGAACAGGTCACAAGAGTTGCCAAGGACAGATACAGAGCTTTGCCTTTAAAAATGGTGCTGGGGAAACGCTATCCCTACCCAGAAACTAAACCCGATCTTCGTTTCTCATAAGCTACAACGATCAACTTCAAGTGGGTTAAAAATGGGTCAAACCTTTAAATATAGGACTTGAAATTATAAAACTACTAGAAGAAAACCCAAATAAAATACTTCAAGACCTTATCAGGACCAATACTTTAGGGAATAAGACCCAAAAAAAAAAAAAAAAAACACAGGCAATGGGGCCAAATACAAAGAAATAGGATTACACCAAACCAAAATCTACACTGAAGGGGAAAACTCAACAGAGTGAAGAGACAACCTGTGATAGACAATGCTGTCATCTGCAGCTAAACAGAAGGTACCAAGAGATACCTTGCTGGGGTAATAACCCAGATACAGAAAGACAAACATTTCTGTGACATCTGAGGAGGGTAGGAAAGAAAATGTATTTGAATGTTGAATGGTGATTTCTAAAAGCTTGAAAAAGTAGGGGGAGCCATGGGAATAAGGGGATGTTGGGTAGTGGATACCAAAAATACAGTGAGGTAGAAAAAATGAGTGTCATGTACACCAGAGTACAGTAGGGTGGTTACCACTCACAGTAGCCTACTACATATGTTATGAAGACCTCACTGGCTCCAAACATACTAATAGTTATGAAATGGAAGCATTCATTCCCTTGATTTAATCCATACCAGTTGTATACATGTATTGACATATCATACCATATCCTATAAGTATGAATAATTACTACATGTTCATCGGCAACAGATGCATTGCGTAGGAATAATCAACAAACAAGTAAATTACAAGGCAGAAAATTATATTTAAATTTTGTGTTAAAACCAGAGTGAGCGTTGATAAATCCCAAGATCTTACAAATTTCCAGTAAATCTGATAAGGCAATGCAAATATATTCATTGTCCCTGAAAAGATAAGCACTTAGTAAATCCATTGACATTGACTTCAACCTCTGACAGAAAGCAAGTTTAACTACCACGGTTATACCGTTTAGGAGCCAAAACTTCACATAAGATTGATTTTTGGCTTAAGACATTTCTTACACCTGAGAAAAATAAGCATCTTTTAAATGTTCATGCCTCATCATTCTCTTGGCAACGAGCATGAAGACTTTCTCTATTCCTACATTAGGACTAGCTCCTGGTAGTGTGTTTTCTACACTCATGCCAACGTCTATAAACCAACTCGGCATAACATGCAAGCCCTTCTCATCACTCGGCCTCCTGTTTTGAGCACATGATTGAAATGATGCCTTAAAGCACAACTTAAACCATTAAATTCACGCCAACATTTCTTTTTCTGTAAAGATTTATTTACTTAATGTATATGAGTACACTGTAGCTGTCTTCAGACACATCAGAAGAGGGCATCAGATCTCATTACAGATGGTTGGGAGCCACCATGTGGTTGCTGGGAATTGAACTCAGGACCTCTGGAAGAGCAGTCAGTGCTCTTAACCACTGAGCCATCTCTCCAGTCCTGCTTCAACAGTTCTTAATCTTTCTGTGAGCAAAGTAGGTTTTTTTTGCTTTTGTTTTTGTTTTTGTTTTATCACAGCAGGCAGTGTGCTATGCCTGCCATCACAGGAATTATGAAAATCTTGTATGGAAAGTCTACAATCATCTGCAGGCCTCGTGAAGGTTAAGTAATGGTTTCCTAAGGACCAGAATGGCTCAGAAAATGAATCCAAGATGTTCAACTTCAAATCTTGGTTCAATGAGTCAGATGTGTGACCATGAAGAAATCTTTTAACCTGTCAGATCAGTAGCTTCAGTGCCCAGAACAAGGGGATATTATCCTGAATTCCACTGACATAAAACAGAATCCAATCATTCACAAAAGGTTATCAACATATGTTAATATAATTACCAAATCTTTTTCCTGACAGAATTTTGCTTTAGTAAAAGCAACAGAGATCTCCTTATTTGGTCCAGCAATATGCATAAAACACACGGTCTCAGTTACTAATAAAAAATTAGTCCCCTAATAAAAGTAAGTCTACTCAGCAATCCTGAATCTCCCAAAGTATGTTTTTACCCTTGTAATAACATTTGAATTTTGAAAAGCCTGGCCCATGCTAGAAATGACAACAGCTGTTTGCATAGTTTCCCTAGGAAGGAAATCCTAGGGAAATCAACTAAATTAACTAAAATTACATTCCTGAATACCCCAAGTCACGTGCTTGCCAGACCATCCCTGGTGACTTGAGAGACAGAGGCAAGATCATTACTTAGGTGAACTTGGAATGTGTTTTTTCATTAACTTGCTCATTGCATTTTATTAGCAAACAGGCTTCCCCACTATTAATTATTGACTAAGGGAATGTGGAACCACTGAAAGATGCCCGTCATCGTATACCACTAACGCTGACCCAAAGGTTGGTAAGTCAGAAACCAAGTACTAATGCCCTGGAACACTGTGCCCAGGTGATGAACTATACACACAGAGACTCAGGGTTGTGCCACCACTCATAAACTCAACCAACCCTTTGTATTCACAGAAAAACATGCACCCTAGGTTATCAACAACATTCTTCATTCTGAACATCATCTTCCTCTGTCCCCGTGAGCTGATTGGTACCTGTCACATAGCAGAACTGATTTTTGATTCAGAAAATATGGGCACTCTGTTTTGATATTAGCTAATGCATGCGGGAGTCTACTGTGTTTCATCTACAGCCTTGAACACTCAATTTTCATTCACTGCTTTTATAGCGGATGTCAAAAAAAAATACAAAGATTGAAGTTTTAATGTCTAGCCATGCATGGAGCAGCAGATCAGAAAGCTTTGTTGCAGTGACCTTTGGAATAGATTAAGTGTATGTTCCAAAAGCCTTTCAAAGTCTCTCATGAGTGAGAATATCAAAAGGACACACGTGGTCAGCAGCAGCTTTTCTGAAGTGCCCATTTGCTTGACTCTCTTCTTGACAGTATACCAGGGATGAGGCAGTGACCCCTTGACTATCTGTCAGGTTTCAAAGCCTCTTTTTAACTTCAGGCCAGCCATGACATCAATGGACCAACGGGATATGGCACTTGTTTGAATAGTTAGCCTCCAGGGAGTCAAAAGAGAGCTGCCTCTTGAAGCCCTGTCAAGAGACAGCTGGTCATTTTGCAAAGAAGCTGGCCAAAGCCCACCTGGAACTGTCCTCAGCACACACAGATCCTGCAGGCCTGGGGTCATCAAATCAAGAAGGGCATTCCTTAAAGCCACAGAGAGTCCTCTCTGCTCTTTAAGGACAGAGCTTGCCTGTCACTCAAACATACTTGTTATGCCCAAGTGTACTACTGCATTTGAATACGCAAGGGCACAGAAATGTCATTGTGTTCTGAAGAAGTAAGTTTTTTTGTTTTTTGGGGGGGGGGGTTTGGTGACTTTAGGCTGAGCCTCTGACCCCTCCGCCCCGATTAGGCAGCTTGCTAATGGTCTGTCTCTTACAAGCTGTACTGTTCATGCACACAAGACCCCACGTGGACACACACACACACACACACACACACACACACACACACACACACTGTGGATTTTTCAATGTTTGACATTGACATTTTAGGAAACATATGTTCCTAAACATGCCGGAACATATTTTAATATCTTCGAAAGTGGGACATCAGTGCTTGAGAAAATTTCTAAAAATGGAGCTAAGGAGTCCTGTGTTCAGGAAAGTTCTCCACTGAAAAGAGAGACGGCGTGATGCTATTTGCAATGTAGATTTTCATTGTATGTTGAAGTTCTTCATTTTTTTTAAATAATTCAAATCAAATGTTATTGAAATTTTTTTTAAAGGAAGCCTGGTGAAAACTACAAAACTACTGAAATTTAATAAAACTACTGACTTTTTTTTTTTGCATAACCAGAATAAATCTGATTGGGGAGTGCTGTATACATTATGCTCTATGTATTTTGATGTTTATATTTTGTTATATACATTTTCCTTTATTTAAAAAAAAACAATGAAAGGAAGAAGGCACTTCACATCCTCCTGGGAGAAATTATCATTAGAAGACAAAGAGGACCATGAAAGAGCTGGCTGCAAGCTTTCTAAATGGCTAGCTGAAGGCAAAGGGATAAAATGCTAATTCCTGCAAAGACCCTCTTTATCAAAATCCTTGTTATGATGGCTCCCATATCATCCCTGTTGCTGAAGCCGGATGGATTCATCCATACCCAAGGCTACCCGAGAACCTGTTAGAACACAAAAGGACCCCCCAGATTACCCACTAAGCTTCGATTCCTTTTGCTCTCTGACCTGTTTTGTCCTTGAACTTGAGTTCCTGAAACTAGAGCCCTTCACTTTGTTAAGATGTGTTGTAGTAGCTGCTTGTATTACGAATGCTAATTATGCCCCCCCCCAAAAAAAACTAACCGTTTGTATGAGAGTGTCTAGCTTCTGGAAACCTGCCCCCAGTCAATTCTGATTGGCAAATAAAGATGCTGGCATCCAATAGCTGGGGAGAAGAGACATAGGTGGGACTGGAAGGAGAGGGAGAAGAAGGAGATCTGACATGCCCAGAGAGTACAGAAGGGAGAAGATCTGCAGAGCCTACGAAGAGTGCAGAACAGAGAGGCGTACATGCCACGTGAAGAAATCAGCAGAGCAGGGCCCAGAGGGCTGGCCGACAGGGTCCAGGGCAGCCAAGGTAGAAAACAGAACTTAGTAAGTAGTAGTAACTTGGAAATATCGATGGAAGGTTGATTCTATCAGCAATGGAGGTTAGGCAGTGGGCCAGCTCTTGTGCTGTTTAAGGCATGTTAAAATATAAAGGCTGTGTGTGTGTCTTTCATTTGGGAACATAAACCATTGAGGTAGGTAGCGGTCCCACGCTGGGATTTATTAATTATTAAATAAGCCAACAATGCAAAACTTGACACCTCCTGTGAAGTCTGTATTTTTCTAATCTGAAGCAATGTGCTGGATACAGACCAGACATTGTGTGCCCATGCCTCAGTCACCCCACAATGCGAAGATGAGGGTATTTGAGTTTAGCATCTTCTAAACTTCAAAGCCAGATCATTGAGGATCAGGACGAAGCCCTCGTCCAATGGCAAGTGTCCTTATAAGACCAGTGAGAAAAATGATTAAGAAGCAGAAGAGAAACAGAGGAAAGAAGGCATGAAAAGGTGAATGTGGGCTGTGCCCACGGCGATGCCATCAGCCACCAGAAGTGAGGAAGCAGGTATAAACCAGTCTCCAGAAGTAACCAGCCTTGCAGGCCCTTGGCTGCAGAGTCCTGACCCCCATAACCATGATGTTATGAATTTCTATGCTTTTTAAGCCACCAAGTTTGTGACAGTTCACTGTCGCAGCCATGGGGAACTGGATACCTGTGCTGGTCTTCCCAGGAACTCTTTGCTGGGGGTGGTCACTTACACCAGAAGCTACCCAATATTCGGAACATACATGGACATTTTACAGATTTTGGGCTCATGAATTTGGGATAGATTACACCTAGCTATGAGCCCTTTCTGAGATTCATTGCCATCTACAAGTCATCTGTCTGAAGAAACACTCCAGGTGTCAGTTATATCAGACAGCCAAGAATTCTGTTAGGCCTGTTGCTGGGGACTCAGCACAACTACAGGGATAGTTTTGCTTCCAGGAAGAAAATTCCAACATAGCTTGGATTCCTGCAGTAAAGAGTATAGCTGGATTCCGTCGGATTGATTATGCATCCCGACTCTGTCTGGTCAGAGTCTGGGGACAGGGATCAGATGAAACACTGCTTCTTCAGCAGGATCTGTAGAAGTGCAGACTTCAGAAGGAAGTGTAGGAGAGGGGAAAGGAATCAGTAGCAGAGGAACTGAGTGACTGTTAACACCTACAGCCTAGAAGTGCCTGACCGAGTCTTCAAGCAATCTCCTTAGGACAAAGTCCTGTGCATAAGTGCTGGCGTGTGTCTGCTGTGATGTGTGAAACAATAATTGCCACTGTTAATCTTCCCGTTATCATGAACTTTAGAGTCTAGGAAAAGAACAGTCACTGTTACATACATAATCTCCCACCTGTGTATGCCAAACACATGTGGGTCCCCAAGGAGACCAGAAGAGGGAGTCAGATCCCCTGAAGATATGAGTAGTTATGAGCTGACCAACATGGGTTTGGGAATTGAACTAACATGGTTGGAAAAGCAGCAAGTGCTCTTAACGACATAGCCCTGTCTCCAGCCCCACACACTTCATTTAAAAGGGTAAAGTTTAAAATGAGATAGAAGCATAAACCAGAAGAAAACAAACCTAGATTAGAATGTGCCAAACCCCAGGTATAAAAAGTTACATGGCAGGCTGAAAGAACACTCTGACTTCTTGTCTACTTTGGTTCTAGACTACGCCACCCATGATAAAGATGATTTTGGATGTGTGTTACT
Source organism: Rattus norvegicus (assembly GCF_021556685.1). Taxonomy (NCBI): domain Eukaryota; kingdom Metazoa; phylum Chordata; class Mammalia; order Rodentia; family Muridae; genus Rattus; species Rattus norvegicus. The sequence continues at coordinate 22,952,359 of NC_141553.1, read as the reverse complement.
AAATCTCGAACTATGTCTGAGGCTAATCAGACAGGACCACAAACTGCTCGCTGCTAAAACAAAACCAAGGCTGAAAAGTCCTTAAAATAAACGCACACACTCAATGACTTACTGGTCTCAAATCTACCATGTGTAGCTTCCACTCAAAAACAAAAAGCTACCAAGATGCTAGGAAAAAAATAAAATGAAATGAAATCTGACCCAGACCAGGATTAAAATCAGCCACTAGAAACAGACTCAAAAATAATAAAGAAAATGGACTTGTCAGGCAAGGGTGTTAGAACAGCTGTTAGGATATAGTCACAGACTTTAAAAAGAAGAAAAAGCAGGACCACAGTGAGAAAGGAAATAGAAGCTAATTTTAGAGGGACCAAATGGAACTTCTAGAGAAATGTGAACTTATATTCAATGAAAGACTTGCTTAGTTGGACCAAGAGAAAACAAAACAAACATATAAACAAACAAACAAAGCCAGAAAAATGGTGCAGGTATTTTGAGTTATACAGGGAATTGCCAAGAAGACTTTTTACTGAGGGTCTGGGAGAGAACTATTGCATATGGAGCCCAAAGGGACCATTGTCAAGGCTTTTGAAACTGTAGTTTTGGGGGTTTGTTTTTGTTTTTTTATTTTTAATTTTTTATTTTATTATTGGTTGTATTATATGGTATCCTTTTATAATGTTTATCAATTATTTTATTCATTTACATTTCTAATGTTATCCCTATTGCCAATCTTCCCTCTATGTTACCCCCACCTCATCCCCCTCTCATTTAATTAGCACTTTATTGCTCAAGGAAGAAAAGAAAGTGGATCTGCGGTGGTGAATCTTGATGATTAGCTTGAGTAGACCTAAAATGGAAGGAGCGACACCTCCCAGTGACATACCTCCAGGTAAGGCTGTAGGGCATTTCCTAGAAGGGCTGACTCAAAGGGCAAGGCACAAAGAGAGAGGGAAGGAGAAAGAGGGGGAGATGGGCAGACAGATGGATGGATAGATAGGGATAAAGCAAGAGATGAGGAAAGGGAGAGAGACAGAAAGAGAGAGGGGGGAGGGAGGAGCAGAGAGGGAGGGAGACTTTCTGATACTATCTGGCTGTGGCCCAGGCCTAAGGAAGTGCCAGGGCAAAGCTGTTGCTTTGGTTTGCTCGCCCACAGCTGCCCCTAGCTGCTAAGCACAGCTGCTCTGTCATTGTTTAATTTCATCCTCCATTGAAGAAACTCAGCTTCCCACTCAGCTTCCCAGCCTTCCACTGTGGACCAATGAGAGGCAGGGGGTGCTCCAAGAACCTCTCAGGTTTTAGCACTGAGTCATGACTGCTAAGGCATCTAGCCTCACAGACTGAGCAGCAAGCCGGTTCTGTCTTTCCAAGTATTCAGACAGGCACTGTTGGACCACCCAGTCTATCATGTAAGTCGATGTAATAAATCGCCTTTGTAATATAGTCATGCTCTTGTTTCTGCTCCTCTAGGGGACACTGACTAATAAAGGAATCCCTTCTCCTTTATGACTGTAAGTCAGTGTGCAGGCTTGAGGTGAGCTACTTTGACGCTCTTCAAGTCAACCAACAGCTGCTGCTTTCCACAGTGTCCTGAGTGGAAAGCCAAGATACTCTTGTACTTTGACATTCATTAACTCGTTATTGGATGTTTGGTACTTCCCAGACATTGTTCCTGAGCTTGAATAGAGGTTTGAACAAAAACATACAAAGGCTGAACCTGTGATGCATTTATAACAGGGAAGAGGGCCTTTTCGGAACCATTTTTTGTATCCCCATCCAGGATATAATGCCTTTTGAAACCTGTGAACTGAAAAAGCACTGCTCACTTTCTTCTAATCCTTAGAAAACTAGGTGGCAGCATTTAATTGAAATTTTTCAATCTTTGAAATTTCATTATCTCATGAACTTGAAAAATCACCAATTAAACGACTCCATTTTTTAATGAACCAAGAAAAGTACCTTTTGGTCTAATTTGAACCAATTAAATTTCACCCAAACAAATGAAGCTCCACCCTCAACAGTGCTTTGCCTGGACTTTTGGCAACTGACAGTCGCTTTGTCTGATGGTATGGATTTTGATATTAAGTGATATAGAAAGTATGGAGACATGACCAAAAGTTCTTGCAGATGTCTCAGTAAAAAATGATATCATGTAAAAATTTAGCTGTGAACTGTTTGCACAAAACACCACTCTGAAAACTGCCTTCCTGGAGAGGGCTTCAGTAAAGAACGTCTTTGTTTGGTACTTTATGTGATCCATCTCAAGAATCGCAGGTTTGCAAATAGCTTAAATTCTCTCTAAACCTTCAGTGTTCATGGCAGCACCTGAGAAAGTTGAACACCTAGCAACTCTTAATTATTCAAGCTAATGGTAGTCTGCATTGTCAGAAATGAGATGGTGCTCTCAAGCCAAATTCAACAACATCAGGCAGCATGTCAAATGCCACTGAGAATGTTGCTCAGAGTCACAAGAAGATCTGTTGACAATCACAAGTGAACCATTTTTTATTCTAATCAAGGGGACATTAATTAGAAAAGGAAAAGTGGGGATTTTGAAAGAATAGTTAATGGTCTTTTTAAAGCCTCTTTTCTTTGGAAGTCCCAAAGCTCTGATAATATTTTTGCAATAGACTGCTCACTAGGAAAACTCCATTTGAGAACTGAAATCAATAAGGAAGTTGGAGTTCATGATCTATGTGCCACGGAGGGATAAACTATTATGTAAATTACATTTCCCTATTCAGATGTAATCCTTATTGACTCTAACTTTGCTCCCTTGTCTGTCCGGATCATAGCAAGAAAAAAAAAATCTAATAATGCACCAAATACCAGAGGTTGATAAATATGTAAATTGATTTATCAACCTTAAATTTCTGCAATGACTACAACTCATTGCACAGAAAGTTATTCAATTTTCTAAATTTGTCAGACACCATTTAAGTACTAAATTTTAAGTGATCCTTGGAAGGGTAGACACAGGCAAACTGAAAATTAACAAAGCTATAGACTACAGGAGAGATTGGTGGATGTAATAAAGGAAATCATGGGACCATGTAAATAAAGAAGAAAAAGGATGCTCTGCAATCTGAACCAGGGCATGAAGAACAGCGTGACAGGTAGGGGAATAGCATGCATGAGAGAGAACACAGAGCCCTGTGAGCTGAGATGGTGTGGGAAACTTAAGGGATAGAGAGTGAACATGAAGATAAGAAGTGAGCTGAGGTTGAAGATGCACATGAAGACAAGATGTGAAGGCTCTGAATGCAGATTCAGTATGACTTAGTACTTCCAACAGTGCTTACAATCCCATATCCAAAGTCCCTGTGCATTGCTAATGCAAACAAGCTATACAACACTTGCCAATAGCTCCACAGCTAGATGGGGAATTGAATGCTGAAATTTAGGCTGTCTTGGGCTTATGCAGGTTTCGTGTGTGTGCTAGCACAACCACTCTGAGTTCACGCATGCAATGGCCTTGCTGCTTCCAAATGTTTCCTTGTACTTATTCACCACCTCTGCCTCCCACACTCTTTCCTTAGGCTTAGAGAGGGGTTGGGGTATACATGTTCCCATTAGGGGTAGGTTCTGGAAGGAGTTGAAGGGGGAAGATTAATGCAATCAAAACACGCTGTGCAGAAGTCCCAAAGTGCAAACAAGAAAAAAAATAAATATATGAAAGTACTGAAAAGAAGTGGGAAATATAGTGTATGCTACATATAAGAGTCAAGCTAGACTCATCTCTAACTTATGTAAAAGTTGAATATCTAAATGCATGGATGAAAAACCTACATTCTGCCTTTGAATGCTTCAGATGTTCCACCAAATAATATGTAAAAGAAGCAGGTGAGCCTCTGAAAGTTTTAATATTCAAAGTTTAATCACAAACCACATCATCTACCGTCACATGGGACCTTATCAAAAATGCAGAATTTGGACTACAACACAGACTTAACTAATCAAAACGTGTAGTTTAACAAGATCCCAGGGTGATTCCTATGCATGCTGGAATTGAAGTGTTAGTCTATGGCAAAAGCTCAGCCCTGGGTATAGATAATCAACACCTAATGAAACTGTACAACCATCAGGCCAGGATTCCACATGGATAACTTAATCAATCACCAAGGTTTTAAACTTACTTGACAAGGAAGATGGTACTTGTCAACGGTTCCCTAACTGTGGGTCATGACCCCTTTGGCAAACCTCTAACCCCCCCACAAAAAAAAATCATACTTACATTACGATTCATAACTGCAGCAAAATTGCATTTACAAAGTAACAACAAAATAATTTTGTGATGGGGGGGTTATCATAACATGAGGAACTATACTAAAGGGTCATTGTGGCATTAGAATGGTTGAGAACCGCTGGTCTAGGAGATGAGAAATGGTTACTACATTAGGGACAGAAGGAAGGGTTTGTACTTGATAGATTTATGATTTTGTTAAATAGACCAAAAATGGTGGTAAGTGAATGGATGAAAGAATAGGGTTATAAGTTTTGATTTTTCTCTGACAGACTAGTCAGAGATGTCTCTAACCCTAACAGAAAACTCCAAGATGAGGCATAAAAATACATAAAATGTTAGAGCTGATGAGACAAAAGGTGAGAGAGAGACCATGTGAATGCAGGGGCAGGAGAATGGCTGGAATAGAATCTAGGGAGAGGTCAAGCAGACTGAGCACCATACATGAGATGACCATCAAGCATCTAGATGAGGGGAGGGCAGTGCCAGGACCAAGGGAGAGGGTGACTAAAAGAGGCAAATAAATACTGTTGAAACCTGAAGAACATCGGAAACACAAGAAGAGCATGCCATTGGACTTCACAAGCTAAAAGCCCACACGTAACTTTATCAGAAGAATGAATGGGATCGAAGCCAGGTTGTAACTCACTGGTCAATGGGTGAGGAAATGAAACAGAGAAACATTTGTTTCTGCTTCTCTTTCAAAAAGCTAAGGAGCAAAAATGACATAGTGATAGCCAGAAAAAGCAAAGAATCTTGCATTTGTAAACACGGAGGGGGGGTGCTTATGTTCTTGGGTCCACTACTTATAATTAGCATAAATACAGACCTTGACAAAGGTATTCTGAAAGATTTGTTTTGTTTTATTTTTCTTTCCGTGTGTATGGGCATTGATGTGTGTGTGTGTGTGTGTGTGTGTGTGTGTGTGTGTGTGTGTGTACATGTATCCATGTTCATTCATGTGCCTGTGAAAGAGAGGGAGAACACAGCATCTCCTGGAGCTAGACTACAGGTAATTATGAGCTGCCCAGCATTCTGGGGAATTGAATGCCAGTCCTCAGCAAGAACCACTGAACCATCTCTCCAGACCTTGTATTCTTTTCTTTATACTTGTTTATGACACTAGTATGTAATTGGGGGCTGGAGGGTGAGCCTAGTCAAACATTCTGAAGGAGGATTCTATGTAGGCAGCACCATCATGCAACGCAAACAATAATGTGGTCCCAGAGTTTTTAGCGCCTCATAAATAGGCTAGCCAATTAAATATTTAGATGAAAAGAAACATGACACCCAGATGGTATTTTATCACACCATATAAACACTATAATTTGCTCATAACGTTTAATGGTGTGAAGCTCTAAGACTTAGAAAGCTCTACTTTGGGTAGACCCTCCTTTAGCATAGAAAAACGAAAGCAAAGGAGCAAGAGAAAGCTAAATTCATGATTCGAAATATTTAATTCTAATTAGCGAGTCATATTTGCATACTAATTTTTATTAATTCATTTTTGGGGCAGTCATCTGATTTTTACAATATAGTTTTAAGGAGAAGTTTACATGTACTTATTTTTTTATGCGTACTCATATGGAGATCCAGCGTCAACTTGTGAGCATCAGTTATTTCCTTCCACTGAGTGAGGTCCTGGGGATTGAACTCAGGCTGTCGGGCTTTATGACTGGTACATTTGCCCACCAAACTATCTCACTGTCCCAGTCACCTGATTTTCAAGAATGCTGCAGAACATGTCAGGATGGCATCACCAAACACTCAAGAATTTGGGACTGGAGGGACCACGCCGTTGAGAATATGGGTGACAATGTGAAAACTATAGCAAGCCAGTCCTTCCCTGATTTTACATTAGAATTAAGTCTACAAACCCCTTCAAACTCTGGGAATTGAATGATATATTCTCTTTGACTACCTTAAAATGACAGCAGAGGTAAATCGAGGATTGTAGAGGATCTGTGTCTACCAAGGCTCGTTCTATTGTCCCCACCTCCCAAAACCTATCAAAATGTGTCAAATGGAACTGTAGCCATGTAACCTCAATGCGTGTGTGTGTGTGTGTGTGTGAGAGAGAGAGAGAGAGAGAGAGAGAGAGAGAGAGAGAGAGAGAGAGAGAGAGAGAGATTCAGAGATGGAGAGATAGAAAGACAGAACTTGAGCTTTAAAGTCAGACAGAACAAAGAATTACATTTGAGTCCTTAGCTATAGTGCTAACTCTGCGAATTCGTTTCATCTGGTTTCTTAACTCTGCCAAGTGTCAACTTCCTCATTTAAGAAGAGTTAAATGTATTGACCTCTTGATATTGTGGGAGGCAATTAAATGGCACGAAGGACACGGGTCACTTAGCAAAGTTCCCAGCACTCAGAGCCCTCACGGTCATCTGCAAGCCCCCAGACTTGTCAGCTACCTCACTGTCTGCCTCTACCTCAGTCTCAGCTGCTACGGAAGCTGAGTACCTACTTTTGAAGCACCACCCCAGGGCCACTACAGTGAGTTTTGTGCCTGACCCATAGGTCATATTTTAAATTGAATCATATCTGACATCTACATGTTTTCACAAGGGAAAGTAATAGACAGCCCGAAGCTAATTCTTCTTCATGTGGAGTCTCATAAATTGACTGGCTTTGATTGCTGCAAGAGTCCCCTTCAGACCAATTCAGCAGATCTCTAGCATTAAATTCTCCATTGCCATGCTATGGAAGGAGCCAAAATCTAAAGTTCCCCTCCTGCGGGTGACCCTGCAACCTTGATCAGATCACATGACCTCCCAGTGCTTTAGTTCCTTTGGCAGCAATAGAGGATAGTGACAGCACTGGCTTAAGAGCATTTTTTGAGCCACTAAATGCATTTACATATTCCTTTATATATACACGCATCTATGCATATATTACTTAGGATGGTATCATGCACACTCACTATTCTGTATGTTCACTCATCAACTACTCATAAAGTAGGACATGTTTAATTAAATCTACAAATATTCGTCCTTCAGTGTTTGTGTGCCAAGATAATACTCAAAGCTCTGCACTCAAAAACAACACAGGCTCTCCCCGCAGGCACACAACTAAAAAGAAATTCTGCTACACATATGTGCATACACAACACAGACACATAAACAAATGGTCATATAGCATATGTCTTACTTATTAGCATATTGCATATATGTGTGTACATGTATATATATGTGTGTATGTATGTGTATGCATATGTATGTATCATATTGATTGAGCATCAACTAATACAATCAAGACAAATTGCTCACCTGTCAACCCAATTAATCTAGATATCCTATATTTTATAATTAGAGAGCATGGGTCTGTTTCCTGTGGTTCTTAAATTTGATTTAGGAGGTGTCTACTTGTTTTTTTTTTCTCCGATCAATAGTAAATGAGGGTTTATATCTGGGGTCCCCACTGAAATCAGTCTCATGCACAAGATCCCTAAATGAAGTCAGTCGTTCCCTAATGAGGCCATTGTCTGAAGGCCATAGGTTACTGAAGCTGAAAAGCTCAGATCAGTTCTTAACTCTGGGACTAGAAACACAGAGAAGCACCTTTAATTTCTGTTCACAAAGAAGGTAATTGTGGCTGATTTTACCTGAATCAGGGAAATGAGGTCTAGTTAGAGAATATAATGGAAATCAGATAAAACTCTGGGTCTGGTTCCTGGACACTGAAAAACAGCAAATTCATGGACAGAGCTGATATGGCTACTATCTATCTACCTTAGCCATTAGCTGGCTCCTTCCCCCAAGCAGCCATCACTTGCATTAGTTAGGGTTGTGAACAGACACCATGACCAAGGCAACTCATATAATGACATATAATGGCGGGCTTACAGGTTCAGAGGTTCAGTCCATTATCATCAAGGCAGGAGCATGGCAGCATCCAGACAGACATGAAAGTTCTACATCTTCATCTGAAGGCTGCTAGTAGACACTGACCTCCAGGCAGCTAGGATGAGGGTCTATTTTTTAAAGATTGATTGACTGGTTGATTATAACATCATATATATGATATAATTGATTGATTGATTGATTGATTGATTATATGAGTACACTGTAGCTGTCTTCAGATACACCAGAAGAGGAATCAGATCCCATACAGATGGTTATGAGCCTCTATGTGGTGGCTGGGAATTGAACTCAGGACCTCTAGAAGAACAGTCAGTGCTCTTAACCTCTGAGCCACCTCTCCAGCCTGTAGGATGAGGATCTTAAAGCCCACACCCAGAGTGACACACCTACTCCATCAAGGCCACACCTACTCCAACAGGGCCACACCTTCTAATAAGTGCCACTCCCTGGGCAGAGCATATACAAACCATCATAGTGAGCTTAGGCTGTTCCACATTGCAAGGCCATCTTTCAGGGACCTCATAAGCCACCGTTTCAGAGGCAACTGGCCCTCAAAACTCTTGACCAACTCCAGTCCGGAGGGTTAGTAGTTAATTTACATTATTCTGAAGCAGGATGGGAATGATGGGAAGTTAGAGAGCACGGTAAGGGAAACGGTGCCTTGGTCCATCCTGTCTGAAGCATCTCTCCAGCTGAGAATCAAGAATTCTAACATAATTAAGAACATTTGCTTAAGGCCTTTCTCCCTTCCCCACTGAAAACCCACACTTCTCAAGGCCCTTCACCAGCTAAAGGACATGTTCATCCTCCCTTGTCCAACCCTCCTGACTCCTGGTCTTAATTTATCAGATTATAATCCCACCCAAGTCCCTCCACAGTCACCCTGTAATATTAATTATTGACACAGAAAATGGAAAGGTAGAGAAGGACCACTGAACAGCTAAATAAACATAACTCTTCCTAGAGAAGTCTGCACTCATGCTCTTAAATATTGCTTCCTCCTTCCTTCTTCTTAATTCTTGCCCTGGATTCATTCCTATTGCTGTGATAAAATTCCCTATCCAAAGTCAGTTTGGGGAGAATGAGTTTGTTTTAGCTGACTGTTCCAGGGAAGTCAAGAGAATGGAAACATGTATGCCCTATACTGTTTTCTGCCTGCACAATCAAGGACTCATGCCTAGGGAATGGCACCACCCACAGTGTCTGAGTCTTCCCACATCAATTAGAACAATTAAGACAATCTCTCACATACGTTCCCACAGGCCAATCTGATCTCACAATTCCTTATTAAGACTTTCTTTCCAGGTAGTTCTAGATGGTGACACAGTAACAATTAAGCTAACCATCACAGCTCTCACTGTTAAGATCTATTCTTCAATGTCTCTTAATATGGGCTCATCCTGAATTTCTTTTCTGCAGTAAAGACAAAGGCACTGTTTACCTCTCTCAAGATCCCTAAGAGATCAGGGGAATTCTTCAAGAAGCAATGCAAAACTCTGCCTCCATACAGCTCCCACTTTGCCTCCATACAGCTCTCTACAATCCCAGGAATGTTCTCTGGACTCTCCGGAATTTGCCTATCATAAGAAGGAGATTCCAACCTCTTTCTAACCTTCCCACATCAAAGGTCACCTCTGTGAACACCTGGAGCCTCTATCTTTCTTACCACTTCCTGTAGTATTGCCCCAGTGGCAGGCATTGAACTGCCCTGCTGCTCTCTGGGTGTCAACATCATACCTGGGTGCTATACACTGCCATTATGGTGAAAGAATGCTTCGGTGAATTCACAAGGATCAATAAAAGACCACTAAGATTTACTGAGAGATACTTCAGGAGCCTTCAGAGCTAGACTTGTCTTAGACTGACCACAAGTCAGTAGTCAGAGTACTCACATGGCTTCAATCATTAGACTTCATTAATCACCTATTCAACACAAAGTTCTCAGGATGTATGAGAAATGACCATAAACACAAAATTTTGGGATCCAAATAATCCTAAAATTAAAGGTTTAACTCTCTAAGGTGAAACTAAATTTCAGAGTTTCTGTGTGTGTGTGTGTGTGTGTGTGTGTGTGTGTGTACCCATGTGCCACAGCTTGTGGAGAAGTCAGAAGTCAGAGGGTAACCTCCAGTGTTGATCCTTGCCTTTCCAGTTTATGTTTTTTAATATTTTAGGGATTTATTTATTTTATATATATGTATATAAGTACACTGTCACTGTCTTCAGACACACCAGAAGAGGGCATCAGATCCCATTATAGATGGTTGTGAGCCATCACATGGTTGCTGGGAATTGAACTCAGGACCTCTGAAAGAGCAGTCAGTGCTCTTAACCACTGAGCCATCTCTCCAGCTCCCGTTCCAACTTATTTGAGGCAGGTCTCTTTGTTCTTCCAATTATTGTCCTCTCTCCCTATACTGTCTACCTCCATCCTCTCCCTACAGCAGGTTACCTGACCTTTGAGCATCTGGGGACTCTCCTGATCCCTCCTCTCATGTCCCCATGGGAGGGCTGAGGTTACATATGTTCATGCTATGTCTCTGCCTTTCACATGGGTTGTGGAGTCATGAACTCATTCACTTTGGCACCACAAGCACTTTCCCCCACAGAACCACCTCCCCAGACCGCAGTGTAATTTTTAATAGAACCAAGTCACACCAAACTGTGCTCTTGCTGACTTTAGCTGAGGGAGTTTTCCTTTTGTTCCTGGGTCATACCATCGGTGGCTCCCAGCTTTACTCTGCGGTTGAGGCTGACCCTGTAAGCAAATATAATGAGCTGAACACAGACAGATTTTCACTTCTGGGTAAGAGTTTCTGGTCTCAATGGAACCAGCCTGCAAAAGGAGGCAGCGGCTTGAGTCAGCCCAGATCTTGTACGATTTAAAAGGGAAAAAGAAGAAAAGACAATTGCAGTGGTAAATAGAAAGTAACCCAGCGAGCCCCACCACCAAAGTCATTCCAGTGCTGCTGTATCGAGAGACCTTCACAAGCAGTATTACAGAGCAATAGTGATAAAAACTGCATGGTATTGGTACAGAGACAGACAGATAGACCAATGGAATAGAATTGAAGACCCAGAAATGAACCCACACACCTATGGTCACTTGATTTTTGACAAAGGAGCCAAAACCATCCAATGGAAAAAAGATAGCATTTTCAGCAAATGGTGCTGGTTCAACTGGAGGGCAACATGTAGAAGAATGCAGATCGATCCATGCTTATCACCCTGTACAAAGCTTAAGTCCAAGTGGATCAAGGACCTCCACATCAAACCAGACACACTCAAACTAATAGAAGAAAAACTAGGGAAGCATCTGGAACACATGGGCACTGGAAAAAATTTCCTGAACAAAACACCAATGGCTTATGCTCTAAGATCAAGAATCGACAAATGGGATCTCATAAAACTGCAAAGCTTCTGTAAGGCAAAGGACACTGTGGTTAGGACAAAACGGCAACCAACAGATTGGGAAAAGATCTTTACCAATCCTACAACAGATAGAGGCCTTATTTCCAAAATATACAAAGAACTCAAGAAGTTAGACCGCAGGGAAACAAATAACCCTATTAAAAAATGGGGTTGAGAGCTAAACAAAGAATTCACAGCTGAGGAATGCCGAATGGCGGAGAAACACCTAAAGAAATGTTCAACATCTTTAGTCATAAGGGAAATGCAAATCAAAACAACCCTGAGATTTCACCTCACACCAGTGCGATTGGCTAAGATCAAAAACTCAGGTGACAGCAGATGCTGGCGAGGATGTGGAGAAAGAGGAACACTCCTCCATTGTTGGTGGGATTGCAGACTGGTAAAACCATTCTGGAAATCAGTGTGGAGGTTCCTCAGAAAATTGGACATTGAACTGCCTGAGGATCCAGCTATACCTCTCTTGGGCATATACCCAAAAGATGCCTCAACATATAAAAGAGACACGTGCTCCACTATGTTCATCGCAGCCTTATTTATAATAGCCAGAAAATGGAAAGAACCCAGATGCCCTTCAACAGAGGAATGGATACAGAAAATGTGGTACATCTACACAATGGAATATTACTCAGCTATCAAAAACAACGAGTTTATGAAATTCGTAGGCAAATGGTTGGAACTGGAAAATATCATCCTGAGTGAGCTAACCCAATCACAGAAAGACATACATGGTATGCACTCATTGATAAGTGGCTATTAGCCCAAATGCTTGAATTACCCTAGATCCCTAGAACAAACGAAACTCAAGACGGATGATCAAAATGTGAATGCTTCACTCCTTCTTTAAATGAGGAAAAAGAATACCCTTGGCAGGGAAGGGAGAGGCAAAGATTAAAACAGAGACTGAAGGAACACCCATTCAGAGCCTGCCCCACATGTGGCCCATACATATACAGCCACCCAATTAGACAAGATGGATGAAGCAAAGAAGTGCAGACCGACAGGAGCCGGATGTAGATCGCTCCTGAGAGACACAGCCAGAATACAGCAAATATAGAGGCGAATGCCAGCAGCAAACCACTGAACTGAGAATAGGTCCCCTATTGAAGGAATCAGAGAAAGAACTGGAAGAGCTTGAAGGGGCTCGAGACCCCAAAAGTACAACAATGCCAAGCAACCAGAGCTTCCAGGGACTAAGCCACTACCTAAAGACTATACATGGACTGACCCTGGACTCTGACCCCATAGGTAGCAATGAATATCCTAGTAAGAGCACCAGTGGAAGGGGAAGCCCTTGGTCCTGCTAAGACTGAACCCCCAGTGAACTAGTCTATGGGGGGAGGGCGGCAATGGGGGGAGGGTTGGGAGGGGAACACCCATAAGGAAGGGGAGGGGGGAGGGGGATGTTTGCCCGGAAACCGGGAAAGGGAATAACACTCGAAATGTATATAAGAAATACTCAAGTTAATAAAAAAAAAATTAATAAAGTAATAAAACCAAAAAAAAAAAAGATTATAAAAAGGTCAGCCCATGGTGATGCAATCTTTTTAAGCTGCTTGACTAATTAAATACCAGGTTGCATGTAAGTGTTTTGCTGGCAGAGTTGGGGAGGGTGTTACTTGGGTAGTCTGGTTTGAGTTTTGGTATCCCCCCATTCCCATTCTAACAAAAAAACCAAAAGTATGAGTCCATCAGTCATATTATTTTATCATATTAAAGAGCAGAAAGACTACCAACTATACAAGGCGTCAAACCTACACAACCAATTCCATTACTAACGAAGAGACTTTCACATTTGCTCCCTCCCGAGCATCTTTCCTTGCTAGGTACTGGTAAGTGGTGCCCGAGGTCTTGGAATTGTCATGGAAAGAGGCCTACTAAGAAAGAATTTTCATCTCTGGGATTTTTCAGGCAGTGTCCTTCCACTTCCTGCTCAATGTCTACTTCATTAATGAACTATAGAAATTGATAACAAGAAACAACTGGGGGAGGCATACATGAAAAATGGTTTTTGTATTAGAGTGAGCTTACACTTTGTTTTCTCAGAATGGGGTCTAGTGACAGATGTTTGTGAAGCATGATCAAGCCACACTTGTACAGGCATGAGTGTTAAGCGTCTATCCAGACATGACACTTGGATTTAATGTTGGTGAGTGGTGTGTGTGTGTGTGTGTGTGTGTGTGTGTGTGTGTGTGTGTGTGTGTGTTAGGCAGCTGCTTGAATATTAGCAGCATATTATAAAGCCAGGAACTAAATCTGCAGATTTAGAACTAATCTACTGGTTCAAAGTAGGAATCTGAGTTGAATCTTTGGATCTGACTGGAGATATGAGCTTGATGAACCTCTAGGAAAAACGATAGCAAGCAGTTTCTGGTTAAAAAAAAAAAAAGCAATGTACCCTTGTCCCTCTCCATCAAGAGTTAATACAAAGAGATCTGGCAACCACTTGGACAGAAAGACATCCCTCAAGAAAGCTGTCTGTTGAACAATTTGCAAATTCACCTGAAATAACAAAAAACCCAGGATAGCTAAAACTATCCTCAACAATAAAAGGACTTCAGGGGGAATCACTATCCCTGAACTCAAGCAGTATTACACAGCAATAGTGATAAAAACTGCGTGGTATTGGTACAGAGACAGACAGATAGACCAATGGAACAGAATTGAAGACCCAGAAATGAACCCACACACCTATGGGCACTTGATTTTTGACAAAGGAGACAAAACCATCCAATGGAAAAAAGATAGCTTTTAAGCAAATGGTGCTGGTTCAACTGGAGGGCAACATGTAGAAGAATGCAGATCGATCCATGCTTATCACCCTGTACAAAGCTTAAGTCCAAGTGGATCAAGGACCTCCACATCAAACCAGACACACTCAAACTAATAGAAGAAAAACTAGGGAAGCACATGGGCACTGGAAAAAATTTCCTGAACAAAACACCAATGGCTTATGCTCTAAGATCAAGAATTGACAAATGGGATCTCATAAAACTGCAAAGCTTCTGTAAGGCAAAGGACACTGTAGTTAGGACAAAACGGCAACCAACAGATTGGGAAAAGATCGATACCAATCCTACAACAGATAGAGGCCTTATATCCAAAATATACAAAGAACTCAAGAAGTTAGACCACAGGGAGACAAATAACCCTATTAAAAAATGGGGTTCAGAGCTAAACAAAGAATTCACAGCTGAGGAATGCCGAATGGCTGAGAAACACCTAAAGAAATGTTCAACATCTTTAGTCATAAGGGAAATGCAAATCAAAACAACCCTGAGATTTCACCTCACACCAGTGAGAATGGCTAAGATCAAAAACTCAGGTGACAGCAGATGCTGGCAAGGATGTGGAGAAAGAGGAACACTCCTCCATTGTTGGTGGGATTGCAGACTGGTACAACCATTCTGGAAATCAGTCTGGAGGTTCCTCAGAAAACTAGACATTGAACTGACTGAGGATCCAGCTATACCTCTCTTGGGCATATACCCACAAGATGCCCCAACATATAAAAAAGACACGTGCTCCACTATGTTCATCGCAGCCTTAGTTATAATAGCCAGAAGCTGGAAAGAACCCAGATGCCCTTCAACAGAGGAATGGATACAGAAAATGTGGTACATCTACACAATGGAATATTACTCAGCTATCAAAAACAATGACTTTATGAAATTCATAGGCAAATGGTTGGAACTGGAAAATATCATCCTAAGTGAGGTAACCCAATCACAGAAAAATACACATGGTATGCACTCATTGATAAGTGGCTATTAGCCCAAACGCTTGAATTACCCTGGATGCCTAGAACAAATGAAACTCAAGACGGATGATCAAAATGTGTATGCTTCACTCCTTCTTTAGAAGGAGAATAAGAATACCCATGGCAGGGAATAGAGAGGCAAATATTAAAACAGACACAGAATGAACACCCATTCAGAGCCTGCCCCACATGTGGCCCATACATATATAGCCATCCAATTAGACAAGATGGATGAAGCAAAGAAGTGCAGACCGACAGGAGCCGGATGTAGACCACTCCTGAGAGACACAGCCAGAATACAGCAAATACAGAGGTGAATGCCAGCAGCAAACCACTGAACTGAGAATAGGACCCCCGTTGAAGGAATCAGAGAAAGAACTGGAAGAGCTTGAAGGGGCTTGAGACACCATATGTACAACAGTGCCAAGCAACCAGAGCTTCCAGGGACTAAGCCACTACCTAAAGACTATACATGGACTGACCCTGGACTCTGACCTCATAGGTAGCAATGAATATTCTAGTAAGATCACCAGTGGAAGGAGAAGCCCTTGGTCCTGCTAAGACTGAACCCCCAGTGAACTAGATTGTTGGGGGAGGGCGGCAATGGGGGGAGGATGGGGAGGGGAACACCCATAAAGAAGGGGAGGGGGAGGGATTAGGGAGATGTTTGCCCGGAAACCGGGAAAGGGAATAACACTCGAAATGTATATAAGAAATACTCAAGTTAATAAAAAAAAGAAAAAAAAAGAAAAAGAAAGCTGTCTGTTTCAGAGACTCTAGAAAAAGTCATATAAAGCCTAGTTAAGCACACTGGTTCCTCTGACCACTGACCCCTCAAGCCTCCCAAACACATTGTGTAGTTTCTTGCCTTTCTTCCACACTGTACTCTCAACAACAAAGACGGTGGGGAGGGACCAGAGCAAGAACCCAGTAACATTCATATTTTAAAACTTGCTCAAACAGGGACCCTGATGGAGGAGTTTTAGGGGGAGGACTGAAGGAGCTGAAGGGGATTGCAACCCCATAGAAAAAACAGCAATATCAGCCAAACAGAACCCCCAGAGCTCCCAGGGACTAAACCAACAACCAAAGAGTACACATGGAAAGCCCATGGCTCCAGCTGCATATGTAGCAGAGGATGGCCTTATTTGGCATCAATGAGAGGAGAGGCCCTTGGTCCTGTGAAGGCTTGATGCCCCAGTGTAGGAGAATGCTAGGGCAGTGAGATGGGAGTGGGTGGGTGGGCAGAGAAGAGGGGGGATGTGATAGGGGGTTTCTGGAGGGGAAACCAGGAAGGGAGATAACATTTGAATTGTAAATAAATAAAATAACAAAAAGGTAAAATAAAATAAAACGTGCTCAAGCTATTTGGTATATGATATGATATCTTATTGTATATGATAGCTCATCTTAGATGCATCGTCTCACGGAAAGACTGACATCCTTCAGGCGCCTCTCCGGGTTCATTCCTTCCAGTGCGGGATAATGATCCAGTCAGACAGCCCACAGGGGAAGGGTCTGGGACGCCTGTCAGTCTTAGCCTCATGAATGCCAGATAGGTAGGGGCAGCCAACTGGGTTCTTAACTCCAAGTGCAAATCCATCTAAGAAACAACTGGTCCCCGATGAGAAGCATCCAAGAGAAGCACGAAGAAGCCAGGAGGAAACAGGACACGTACATAGATGATCTCTAAGAGGCCTGTTAAAGTTCAATGAATGCCTGAATGGAGCAGTGTTCTCCAATTTCTCTGGTCTTATCCTACCATCAGTAGTCACTAATCCTGGTTACCAGCCCTGTTCTTATACAGAAAAATCGGCCTCGTGGGCATCCTCCCTTGGATTCAAAATTGATAACAATAAAGTCCCCAGAGTAATTATTCTGGCTACACAGGTATACAACTCCAATTTATGGCAACTGCCTACGATTAATCATTGCTTTATTACCTTCGTCATTTTACGGTTTTAGTGTTTAGAAAGGATGGTCACTGAGTGCTAATGTGCCACACCGGGCTTCCATTCTGGGTCTCCCTCAACTCCCCTGATAATTGTAGAGCAAAAGATGGGGGTGCCTTGTTTTCTGTATCACTGGTGAAATTGCCCACAACTCAGACTGGCTGAGTGTTTACCAAAGAGAAAAATAAATTGAAAACAAAAACTCTTAGAGGAGCTTGAGATTAATTTTTCTATATTTTATTTTAAAATTACCGCTGATAAATTTGTCTGTTCTTTGAGGTTTCTGCTGTTATCCTGTGGCTTGTCTTTCTGTTTTCATTTCAGCAGATAATTGCTTGCCTCAGGATATTGTCCCTTTTTTTTTTTTTTTTTTTTTTTACAGAGATAAATTTGCCATATCAGATTGTAAGTGCTTTCTGAAGTTAACCCTTGCGTTCCCATCTCAACACAGTCAGGAGTCAGTCTGAAGGCTTGTGCACGGGGTGTTACAGTTTCTCTTCTCTTGCCCCTTTTCCCACCAGATGTGAACAGGACACTATTCGGCTGATGGCAAAAATAAAACTATATTCACGAAATTGAAATGAACTCTTTGGGATGTACCGTGATGTCCCTGGCATTCAGCTACAGGCAAAGGTTGAGCACAAAATGAACTTCAATTGCTGGGCTAACTGCCTACACACAGGTACTGTGTGATTCTATTCACAGTCCCTTTTTAAAATTAATCAAAATATGATTACATCATTTCTCCTTCCCTTTCTTTTCTCCTATTCCTCTCAAGACCCTTCCAATGGCCTCCTCTTTAACTATTGTTGTGGTGTACACACCTCAATGAATAAACCAATAACTATGAGTTAATGAGTCCATTCAGTGTTACCTGCATGCAAATCTTTCTTGGACTCATAGTTGGTTGCTGGGTAACCAATCAAGGGTCTCCTTCCTGGTGACCCTGTCATTCTTCCTCTCTCCACAATTGAAAATTGCTTGTAGATCTTCATGTAGGTGTGAGATTTCCCCTGTCTACATTGGAATGTCAACTGTTATGCTTACTCTGGTCTCCCATCAGCAGCCTGTAGCTCACAGTCCACGGGTGTAGCTTCATTGCCATAGCTAGAAAAGAGTCTCCCAACAAAGTTCCTGGTCTGAGGGCTCCTACAGCCATTCTGTCACCTCTTCTGGTGTCCCCTAGTCTTGGATTCAGGTGTTTAACTGTAGATTTATCAGCTGGGAATGAGCACCCCACAATCACTGTTCTCTGCATTTTGAGGAGAGTGGATTTCTGCAACAATCTCCATCTGCTGCAAAAAGAAGCCTTGTAATGAGAGGTGTGAACGAAACATATGTCTATAAGTCTCATCCGGGTACTAGAAAATGCTCTAAGGACTCCTGGGACCATCAACAAGAGCTATTTGGCTGATCAAAACAAAATACACCTGACATCATGGTTTAATGTCATTGCTAAACTCATTAACTTTTAAGACCTTGTCACATTAGGTGCCTAAACATTGAGAAGGCTTTTTTTTTTTAGGAGAAAGCACCAACAAATATTTGAGCTCACAGGAAGAAGGCATTCTGTAGCTGAAATAGAACTTAAATATCATTTTTATTTCAGAACTCTTAAGCCACCATCCATAGGCCAAACATGACCCAGACTCGGGCGTATTCTAAAGTGTAACTGAGACTCTTCTAATCAGGGCTGGGCTTCAGCTTCCTGTGGATCTCTCTATAGTTTGATCGCTTTCGTAAGCCAATTCCCTGTCCGCTCCCTGCCTGGCTCTTCCTACAATGCATTTGTGAGTTTTGTTTTAGATTAGCGGCCAAATGGCTTTCCAAACGCTGGAGGAAAGCGCTAAAACTTTCGAATCGCTCTCCTATTTCAGTACTCACTGGGAATGTGTACTGGATTCAGAAAACAAAGTTCATTTAACTGCAGAGGAAATCAGGCCCAGAGTGGCTGTGACTTGCTTAGGATCACAAAGGCACCCACTCAAGGCAGAGCTGCTCAGCGGCCAAGGGTGCTAGGGAACTCAGCAAGCACAGACACCAATTCTTCAGTGATATCTCAACGCGGGAAGAGGATGCCCCTGATGGGCACTGGCTCAGGGCACGGCTGGGGACATCTTTCCTTGTTGTAACTGGAGAGATGTAGTGGAAGCTAGAGATCCTGTCCAACATACATAATGCATAATAGCTCTTCCAAAGCAACAGTGCAAGGTTAAGGAGCCAAGCTGTAGGTGATAAACCGAGCAGAGACATCCAAGCTGGGCTGGAGAATTAGAAAATCTGTCAGGATATGGTAAATAGACCCAAAGAAGCCTAAACCTGACTTCACTCTCTGTCTTTTTTTCCCTCGGAGCTGAGGACTGAACCCAGGGCCTTGTGCTTGGTAGGCAAGTGCTCTACCTCTGAGCTAAATCCCCAACCCCTACTCTCTGATCACTAATGGATGTGTTAATCCATGTCTGTTCCACTGTTGGGAGACAGAACTTGTTCCCTGCCACCACCAGGGCAGTGTCAGGCAAAGAAAAGCAGTGTCAGGAAAGCACCGAGACACTGTTGGGGGTCAGGGGTGGGGAGAAGCATGGTCTGAGATATAGGAAAGTCAGGCTGGTTCCAGGGTCCCTGAGCCTTTGATAAGGCCAGGGACCATGGGATTCTTTGACTCTTGGATGTCCAGGCACCACTGAGAGTCTCAGAAAAGCCAAGAATGAAGTCAGGGTCCAGAAGGCTGGAGACAGCATCTAGCCCCAAGATGAGAGAGAGGGGGGAAGGGAAGCTCTGGCTTGTCCAATCGGTGATTGTCCTTAGGTGGTGGCTATGGCTGCGAGGACAGAGAGGCTTTCTAAGGGAGAGTTAAGCTGCTTTTGGCTCTGTAGTCCCAAGTGCCTTCTGCATGACTCCCCATAATGGATCTTGATGAAAGAGACAGTCCGTGGTTGAAAACAGTTTATTGGTTGCTCATGGTGGAAAATGAATGCATAATATACCATACCCACTTCTCAGGGTAGACCCGAGGTTACATAACTGCAGGGAGGACTGTCTGGGAAGGGAAGTTTATTGGCTAAGCCCTCCAGACCTCTAGGTATCTCATTAGCATGGAGAACTGTGTTTTGGGCCTATGTGACCATAGAATATGTTTCTTTCTGTGAGGAGTGTGGCATGGGTTCCAGGCCAGGAATGTGGCAGAGGGCAGGAAGTTGCCTAAGCCTCAGGTGTGTGCCCTCAGGTGAGTCTCGGAGTCTCAATCTGCCCTACCATACCAAGCTTCTTGGCACACATGTGTGTGACTGTCTAGTGTTCTACATCTGACAAGTGTTTAAAATAGATCTAATGGAAGATGATTTATGTGGGGGAGAAATTCGGCAAGATCGCATTTCAAAAGGTCATGGGCTATGGAATCAAAATCCTCAGTTTAAATGTTGGCATTGCCATTTGCCATCCCTCACCTTCACCTGTAAAATTAATGACGGAACATTTCTCCTGGGGCAATAACCTGTGCTGTGCCAAGTTCCCATCGTCCTCACAGCACTTGGTGAACATTAATGCTACTTCTGTCTAATTTCACTGCTGCCCCTTCCCAAGAGGGTAGAAGACTATCTAAATTTTATAGATAGGACTTTCTAATAGATAGACTGTTACCAAAGGAATATGGAGAAAAGACGGGGTGGCGGAGTAAACTCTTTGTGTTTCTTTCTTTGTATGTGTACGTGCAGCATGTGTGTGTCTGTCTCTGTCTGTCTGTCTGTCTGTCTGTCTGTCTGTCTGTCTGTGTATCTGTGGTCGTGTGCTCTGTCACTCATATAGGCATACATGTGTGACTAAGCGTCTGGATGCTGGAAGTTCATGCTGGGAACCTTCCTCCACCACTCTCTGCTTTATTTACTGAGCCATGGCTTCTTGCTGAACACAGAGCTCACCAATTCAGATACTCTTAACACCCAGTCTGCCCAGGATCCCCTTGTATTCATCCCAATGTCTGCGTTTAAGAACATAGGCAAATGCTGTCCTAACCACCCAGCTTTTAAGTAGTTAATCACAAATGGAAGCAGTTTATCGTGAAGAAACTTAGCGCACACATAAGCCTTTACCTACGTGATCAAAGTTAATAGCATCACCAATATTAGAACAAACACTGTGCATCTCCTGATATCAGTCGGCCAGGGCATGATGCCCCTTAAGTTATACTCACACCAGATAAACCATATCGAGCAAAGGCTGGCAAACTGCAACCAAAGAGCATCCTTCACAGCATTGTCCTCTGTGTCTCCACAACATCAAGGTCAAGAAGGCAAAAAATAGAAGAGGCTAAAAAAGATTTCAAGATCACTGATGAAACCTAGATAAAGAGTTGGATTACATAATGACACCTGGATTTTGTATATTGTTTTTTTCTAGTAGGTTATATATGAAAATACTTTCATTCTTAGAGGTATGTAATATTTAGGGCTAATGGTGATTGAGTGTTAACCAATGATCTCTCTGGAAAAACAAATCTAAAAGCCCAGTACATGGCATAGGTTCGTTTCTGTTATGTTAGTCCTCCATAAAGTAAATTTCAAGCTACCAATATAAAATAAGTGTTTTCATAACAAAAATTCACATCTTCATATCTGCATATATATAAATCTATGTGTGTGTACAAAGAAAAGAGAGAGTTCAAATACTACAAAATATTAACCATTAAGGAATCTGAAGAGGGCTGAGATGACAACTTACTGGGATAGTACTGGTCCAGCATTCCTGAGACCCTGGGTTCAATCCCTGATACCACAAAAAATAAAATAAAATGCAAGAATCTAATGGAACGCATAAGAATTCTGTATAAAATTATTGTAAATGTTCCACAAGTTTAAAAGTGCAGCAAAACATTGAAGTTCAAAATCATTTCAATATTACCAACAAAACATTTCCCCAGACCCCTGGAGTGTTCTTCCACTTCTATAGGACTGCTCTAACCTAAGCAAAGGACATTTTCATTCCCAACTTTCGAGACACGGAGTAAATTAGTCAGCGTCAGAAAATGTTCTCTTACACAGGGCTTAAAAAATCAAAGTCAATAAATATTCTAAAGAATCAAAAACCCTCCTGAGGACCGAGATCTTCTATGAAGACAAGTCAGGCCTGCTCTTAGTCAGTTCATCCCAGTAGGTTTTTCTACTAACCCGGAGCTATTATTTTCCTGACAGAATGTTAAATGAAGAAGTCTAGGATCCTTACTGAAAGTTGCAGTTAAAAACTTAGCAATAACAAGAAAAAAAAAAATTTATGGACCATTTGCATCTCGGAGGCACACTCAGCATTGAGACACAGCCAGTGTCACCTAAAGGGTAACAGATCCCTTGCTGCCAAATCCTGGCAATTTGGCAAAAGTACTAGATGACTCTCTCTTCTTTCCTTTCCCCTGATCTCCACCTCCCCCTATGCTCCCCTTCCCCTCTCCTCTCCCCTTCTTTCCCCCTTTCCCTGCCCTCACTTCCAAACCACAATTTGAAAACTCTGAGCCTCTCTAACTGAATGCATATTCTCTACCAGTACCTCATGTTTGTCTCCAGCACATCCCAGAGTCTACTTTAATGTGGGAAGAGAGAAGAAGGAAGAACTGGAAGAAGGCTAGACTAAGAAGCTAATGTTTGTTGAGATTTGTTTTGCTACATATTTGAACGCAAATAAGACTGGGTTACCCCAGAGATGAGAGAGTCCTCATATAGACCCAAGCGATGCTATAAGACCTTTCCCCCAAGCTATTTCTGTTGTCGAATAAAGATGCTGGGCCAATAGTTGGATAGAAGAGACATAGGTGGGGTTTGTGGTCAGAGGAGAACAACAAGGGGAGGAAGAAGAGGAGGGGGATGGAAGTCACCATGGTTAGGTGGGTCACGGCTGGCCAATTGGAGTTAAGAAGAGCCCAGATGAAACATAGTAAGTAATAACTCAGGTTTATCAATAGGAAAGTAGATTCTAAAAGCATAGAGGACAGATATTTACCCAGCCTTGTGCTTATTAAGGCTTATTGTAAATATAAAGGTTGCGTGTGTGTCTTTGATCCAGGAACTAAGTGGTTAAAGGCAGAATAGAAACCTTGGTTTGGGATAAAAATGTCTACAACAAATATGGTCCTAGTGTGTAGAAGCCACAAAGAACGGAGCATTTGTGGCATTTGATGAGCAATGTCGGGTGGTTTTATAATAGGACCATAGAGGACTTAACAGCCGCGTGATTATTTGTTCCACCAAGATACAGGCTTTGTCAGTAATGGTGACAAAAGTCAGATGTTGGGGACAGGATATAGCGATTGTCAGCTGTCATCTGAGGTAGGAAGGGATCATAGAAAGACAGGAGGGCTTCTCAGCATCTGCCAGTTTGCCTGACATCACGTTCTCTCAGATGCTCCAAGCTACCCATCCTTATCTCGAAAGACTTTGTGCTTGTCTATTTCTAATCACCTAATGGTGGCCATTTCTAAAAATAATCAAATTGCTTTCATCTGGGGAGAGCTTTGAAGGAATAAGGCAGTGTGCGAAAGTCAGTTCTGTCTTTTCTGAGTTGGAGAGTATAATTGTGTTGTTTATGGGTGGTCATTTAATCTCTGACTGAATAAGTCAGAGCTGGCTCAGCATACAGGATCAAGTCAGTACTTGTCTCTTACCTCCACAGAAGTCTTTCTCACTTCAGCAGAGCATCTGAACTTGTTTTCCCAGGGCCAGCTTCTCCATATTAGCCCCCGGAGTGGTTCCTGATGGTTGAGGTTGTTAGTACGTATTCAGTAGCCTGCAGCCTCTACACTGCACCTCCTACAAACCACTTCCAAACAGTCTGGTTCCAGCTTGCTAAAAGCCACCTCCCCCTCAGCCCCAAGTCATACCATCAGGATAATTTCTTTACAAAGGTCATTGTTCATAAACATATTTCAGATGCACATGAAAAAGCATTAACTACCCCCTACCTGAACTAAACAACAACAAAAGCAATATGCTTTGTAGATGAGACTTAAAATATTCAAAAACTTGTCCATGTCTACTCTGGGAAGTAAAACAAGGTGGTGTTCCCAGAGAGGCTAGGGAGAGGGCTTGCACTGGAAGGAAAGGGTCTGAGTCCCATCCCCAGAACCCACGCACTAGAACTAGATGTGATGACACACTTTTAATCCTAGCACTTAGAAAGCAGAGGCACGCAGCTCCTGGTGAGACAGTGAGCTTCTGGGGAGGGGCTCACTGAGCACACTGTAGCATTGTTAGAAAGCCCCAGGCCACTGAGAGATCTGTTTTCAAAAACCAAAGTGGATGGTCCCTGAAGAAGGATGCCCAATGTTGTCCTTCTGACTTTCACACACACACACACACACACACACACACACACGCAGGCATGCATGCACACACTCACGCACACATGCACACACGTGTGCACACACACATATACATGCACATGCACACAGGCATACACACACAAATGTACATACACACGGTAACAGTACTTATTAAATTAGGAATATCTTATTACCCTCTAAAAAGTAGATGTTTCCATTAGACAAAGTCCATCCTGAAGACCTTTTCCTTGCCACTCTGTGTACATTATACTTCTCTCCTAAATAGAGACATTTCTATCACATGACAATGTTACTGTATTTTGGGCTCATAAAAATAACATCAAAAATATAGATGTGTATCAAACATCTGTTAACTTAAAAAAAAAATCAGGTCAATTTGTTTCTTGCTGAAGTGCTTATCACACATACCATGTTCTGAAGGTCAGACTATCCTCAAAATAAACAATCATTAATGCTGATATTATCTCTGAAAAACTGTACTATTTCTGCTTAACGTCGTTCTGTCACCGAAATATGCCCAACTGTGATTTTTGAGTGACTGGAAATGTCATTTTGACCACACAAACGGCTTTAGTTCTCGATGGTCACACTTAGACTTCCCTTTCCTTGCTGCTGATATATTTGAGTTTTGCACCAAGTTGGTAGGGTCATGAGAACAGTCCCCCATTCTGGAACTAACAGCCCTCCTAAGTACACATGCATGACTACTCAAATTGAAAGGACAAACTACTGGAGACATCAAATTTTTCTTTCTGGGCGATGCAATGCCACAAGACAAAGGCCATTGTGTCTTTTTCGTCTATCACCCAAATGCTTCACATGTGTGATATTAAATATTCCCAACCTAGGGATCACTTAATGGTCCTGCCTGTTCACATTCTCTTACTTTGAGGACTCAAACTCGAATGAGGTCTTGAAAGACTCATTTGTATGAAATAAAAAAGTATATCAGGGGCCTTTTGTACTCTTCTGCTTTCCACTTATTTATTTGTTTCATTTCTTTCAAAAACAACACAGATTCATTGCAATGGCTCATCAGGATAGAACTATATAAAAAATGTAGTTCAACCCCATGCCTTTGAGGTAACCAAAATCGACCTGCTCTGTTCTTCTCCATGCTCCTCAATAACTTTTGACAAGCATAAAAAGTGATGAGTTTCCCAATTACTATCAATAAAAAGGATATCACACACAATCATTTTCAGCTTGTTTTTCCTACCTAGCATATGACTTTAAATATCAATATTAATAATCTTTCAAATCTCAGTTCATCCTTTTAAACATCGATACGCTATCACAGAGTGCTGCCAATCCTCAATTAATTTAACCATTTTTCTGAGCTAGGTTTTCTGAGATTTCTCAAATGTTTCCCACAGAGAATATTCTTGCCTTTAACTATGCCTGCCTAGAGTTGGACGCAATTCCTACATCATATAATATATATGTATATATATATATATATATACATGTATATGATGTATATGTATTGTGTATGTATGTGTATATATGTGTATGTATATGTATGTATATGTGTATATATGTGGATAGATAGATAGATAGATAGATAGATAGATAGATAGATAGATAGATAGATAATTTTTCTTGCAGGCCAGGGAAGTAGGTAGGCTAATCACAGATCTTCACCTCTTATTCCTATCTGCCAAACTCAATTCCCAAGTCCCATCCCCAGCTCTGTAGCAGAGTGAATGCTATGGCCAGTCTGTACTCTCTGCCTCTATTCCAAGGGGACTAAGCAGACACTGTTGGAGCACCCTGCTTTCCTCCTTCCTGTGGACCCCTCATCTCTCACCACTCTACCCATCCCCAATCCTGTCAGCTCTCAATGCCTAGAAACACAATGAACCCAGAACTCACAGTGGCCACACCTGGAAGGATCACAGAAGCTTCCCATACTAAGTAACACACACAGATGCTACACTCTCCTAAGAATTGGAAATGGTAACAGAAACCAAGGAACAAAACACCCACCCAACAAAAATAAGACCAGATATCAGCACCTAGCATTGCTTGGCAAATCCTGATACGAAGACTCCAGTGTAAAAACAGAATCAATAACAACCAGGACAAAATATCTCCTCTAGAGCCCAGCAACCCTACCACAGGAGGCCCGAAGAAAGCAACATAGCTGAAACACAAGACAAGGACCTTAAAGCGGCCTTTATAAATAGCATAGAGTGGTGAGGAGCCTTGCTAGTAAGGTAGCAATCCCCCATGACCAAATGGCTCTCTGAGCTCAGTGAAAACTGTAAACTCAGAGGGGCTTCCCCGTCTTGGCCTGTCTTTGGAGAGTGTCCCTGAACACAGGTGGCTGACCTTGTCCGGCCTTGTCAGGAAAGCGACCTTGAACAAAGCTCTCTGCAAGGCTGCATAGCTCAGCACAGGCACCCCACTCTGGCTTCTCGTTTGAATGATAATCAGGTGCTGTAATATAGCCAATCAGCCCTTCCTTCTTGCTTAATGCCATGACTAATTAGCCCTTTCCACCTGTACGCAAGAGAAAAAAAAAAAAGCCCTTATATACCCTATCCCTAGAACAATAGACTCCTCTTGCTCCAGCCATCTCCAGAAGTCAGTCCACCTTACTCATTTCATCCCCCTCCCCCCTTGGTTGGTGGTCAGCAACCTCTGGGGAGAAAGGGAGCTCCAAATTAGAAGTCCTTAAGGAAGAAACAAGTAAATCCATTAGAGAAATCTACGAAAACACAAACAGTGGAAGGAAATGAAGAAAACAGTTCAAATCCTGAAAGTCAAAATAGAAGCAGTGAAGAATCTAAATCCCAAAAGCTCCAGGCAAAATCATCCAGGAAATCTGGGACACTATAAAAAAAATCAAATCTAAAGAAAATTTATAGGAATAAGAGTAGAAACCCAGCTCAAAGACCCAGGGAATATTTTCAACAAAATCATAGAATAAAATGTCCCTAACCTAAAGAAGAAGGTGCCCATCAACGTACAAGAAGCATATAGAATGCCAAATAAACTGGCATTCTCAGCACATAATAATCAAAACACTAGATGTATAGAACAAAGAAAGAATATTAAAAGCAGCAAAGCAGAAAGACCAAGTAATATACAATGGCAGACCTATTAGAAAAGGATCTGACTTCTCAATGGAAACTCTAAAAGCCTAAAGGACCTGTTCTACGAATTCCAAGAGACCAGAGATGCCAGTGCAGACTACTATACCCAGCAAAATATCCAATTACAATAGGTAGAGAAAATACAGCATTCTATGAAAAAACAGAAGTTAAGCAGTACCTGTCTACAAATTCAACCCTACAGAAGATGCTAAAAGGAAACCTTCACTCTGAAGAGGTTAACCACAGCCAAGGAAAACACAAGGAATAAATAAACCTGGAATAAATAAAGCAAAAGAGGACCCATCACTACCACCATCACCATAACAACAACAACAACAACAAAGTAACATAAATCAATAAACATTGATCGTTGATATCCCCCAACATCAATGTTCTTAATTCCCCAATAAAAAGGCACAGATTAACAGAATGGAGAAAAAACAGGATCCATCCTTCCACTGCTACTCCCAAGAAACATACCTTAACAGACATCACCTCAGACTAAAAGGAAGAAAAATATATCCCAAGCAAATGGACCCTAGAAGAAAGCAGTGTAAAGGTCAAACCAAATCTAATGAAAAGAAATCAGTAAGGACATTCTACTCTCATCAAAAGAAAAATCTACAGGAAAACATTGCAATTCTTAACATCTATGCCCCAAACATAAGGGCACCCAAGTCTTAAAAGAAACACTACAATAGCTTAAATCATATACTGGCCCTCGTAGGCTAATAGTCTTCAGTACAGCATCGTCACCAAAAGACAGGTCACCCAGACAAAAACTAAACAAACATAACTAACAAACATAATCCAAGTGGACCTACAGGTATTTACAGAACTTTCCACCCGAACACAAAAGAATATGCCTTCTTCTCAGTAACCCATGAAACTTTCTCCAAAATTAGCCACTCAATCACAAAGCAAGTCTCAACAGATGTAAGAAAATTGAAATAACACCCTGCATCCTATCTGATGACCTCAGACTAAAGCTGGATATCAACAACAACAGAAACAACTGAAGGCTATAAACTCATGGAAACCAAACAATTCTCTACTGAATGAAAAATGGGTCAAGTCAGAAATCAAGAAAGTAGCTAAGTTCCCGTAGTAGAACTGAGTGTACACAGCAAACAACAACAAAATTGGAAAGGTCTCATACTAGTAACTTAACAGGACACTGTAAGGCTCTAGAACAAAGAGAAGAAATCACATCCAGAAAGAGTAGATGTCAAGAAATACTGAAATTTAGAGACATTATCAATAAAATAAAATCAAATAAAAATATGAAGCGTCAATAAAACAAAGACATGGTTCTTTGAGAAAAATCGGTGAGTTACTTTAGGCAAAGTAACTAAAAGACAGAGAGAGTGGATCCAAATTTACAAAGTTAGAGGTGAGAAGATGGAAATCCAGAAAATCACATGGACACGGTTTTAAATCCTGTACTCTACCAAACTCGAAAATCAAAATAAAACGGATATGTTTCTGAGAAACAAAGTAAGATACTCCTCAACAGATGAATCAAAAAATGTGGTACAGTTACACAATGCAATATAATTCAGACACTGTTGAGAAAGAGGCAGGGAGAGAGAAGGAAGGGAGGGAGGGGAGGGAAGGAAGGGAGGGAGGGGAGGGAAGGAAGGAAGGGAGGGAGGAAGGAAGGAAGGGAGGAAGGAAGGAGGGAGGGAGGGAGGGAGGGAGGAAGAAAGGGAGGGAGGAAGGAAAAAAGGAAGGAAGGAGGGAAGGAGGGAGGGAGGGAGGGAGGGAGGGAGGGAGGGAGAGAAATCATCAAATTCACAGGTAAATGGATGGAACTAACAAACACTCATCCTGAGTGAGGTAATCCAGACCCAGAGAGAGAAATATGGTATATGTTCACTTCTAAGTGGATAATGGCTGCTAAATCAATGATAAACAAGCTTCAATCCATACAACCACAGAGCTTAAATATATGGTAAAGGACAGATAGATCTCCCCAGGAAAGCAAAATAGAATAGGCAGTAATGGATGAAGAAGATAAAGGGACTGGAAGGGGAAGATCCAGTAGGGAAGAGAAAGGAAGACCGGGATGAGGAAGGAAATACAGACAGCTAAAAGTTAGGGCTGTGTGAGGACAGTGTGGAAACCTAATACAATAGAAGCTTCCCAAAATATATACATATAGGAAGGAGATCTAAATGAAATTACCAAATAATAGGGGAGAGAGAGCCCCAGATGGGCATCTCTTGTCACCTCATAAAGCTTCCAGAACCAGAAATGAGTTGTATCAAATTGATTTGTTGGCCACAGGGCTCCTTTGGGAAACCCCTAAACAACACAGGCTATAGGTTACTTAACCCAGGTTAGTTAGGTTGCCAGGGCTGCTCGCCATAAACTGACACCACAGCCCTATTGCTGAAGACAGCCCCTACACAACTCATTGAACACGGAGAAATCAAGCTGGTACCCACTCCCTCAAACCCTGGCTAATGTTGTCAGTTCCAGAAGGTACTCTGCATGTACCAAAGCAGAAACATAAACACTAACCCAGCTAAAAACCCATTGATCTACAGGGGTACCCTGCCTGCAAGATAGGCTAATGCAATGGTTGACACAAAGCTTGTGAAGGGTAACCAACCAATATTGGATTTTAACTAAAGCCTACTCCATGAGATGAATCCTATATTCATTGTTGCCTGTGTGACCAAGAAGCTAAGACTAGATCGCTCAAGGACCTAGGGGAAAACCAAATACTACTGTTCTACTAAAGAAATGGTAGTCCCAAACGATGACTCCTAGTGTCAGTCGGCTGTCATCATAGATCAGTGCCTTGCTCAACCATCGTCAAAGAAGCTTCTGTCTGCAACAGATGGGAAAAAAAAATCGAGAGAATCAGACAATACGCAGAGAGTGAGAGACCTTGGAATACTCAGTCCTAAATGGATGTCTCCATCAAAAGCCTCCTCTCAGGGCTCAGGGAACCCTGAAGAAGAGCAGGCAGAAAGAGTGTTAGAGCCAGAGGGGGTGAAGGACACCAAAGAAACAAGGCCTTCTAAACACAAGACCAATGCACATATTAGCTTGCAGAGACTGGGACAGCATGCACAGGGCCTGTGTGGATCTGCAACACATGGGGTCCTAGAGCTGAAGGGAGAAGCAGATGCATGCTTCACTCCAAGTGACAACCACTTGCAAATGAAAACTTGTCTCCAAGGGCACCTCACTGGGGAAACAAATCACTCTTAAGGGTGACCTACTGCATGCCCAGCAGTTGTTGGCCAACAGAAAGTAAACTCAACATCTTTGGACTTCCTTGCCTCATAATGTCATCTAGGGGTAATTTTTCCTTTCTCTTTCTTCCTTTTTATTTTATCTGTTTTATGTTTATGCTTATTTTTATTTATTTACTCTTTGGGATATACCTACCTACCTACACCTACACCTACACACACACCATGGCTTCAAGTTTTGTGTTTTAATGTGATTTTCTAGTGTTTGAATGAGTGGGCCTCTGCATCTCTACCTGTTTCTTGTGCTTTTTCTTGGAACCTTGTACTGGCTATTTTGTGTGTCAACTTGACACAAGCCGGAGTTATCACAGAGAAAGGAGCCTCCCTTGAGGAAATGCCTCCATGAGACCCAGCTGTAAAGCATTTGCTCAACTAGTGATCCAGGGGGGAGGACCCAGCCCATTGTGGGTGGTGCAGTCCCTAGGCTGGTGGTCCTGGGTTCTATAAGAGAGCAAGCTAAGCAAGTCAGGGGAAGCAAGTCAGGGGAAGCAAGTAACATCACTTGTGGCCTCTGCATCAGCTCCTGCTTCCTGACCTGCTTGAGTTCCAGTCCTGACTTCCTTTGGTGATGAACAACATGAAAGCTGAATAAACCCTTTCCTCCCCCACTTGCTTCTTGGTCATTTTTGTGCAGAAATAGGAACCCTGACTAAGACAGGATCATTGCCTTCTGTTTGCTTATCTAAAGGGGTTGGATCTACGTGGGAGGGAATAGAGGCAGGAAAAATCATAATCGAGAGACACTGTTAAAATTTTTTTATTTTTAATAAAAGAAAAATAAATGCACTTCTATATGCATAATCAAAAGAAATAAAAACAGATCTATAGCAAAATTATGTCTATTTTTTTTCTCTGAAGCAGGTAAAATTTATTAAGGCATTATCTAAGGGACAGTGGATTCTCAGCTCTCACTTTCTCATCTGAAACGACTGCAACATTCCAGTTCTCCATACTGTCACAGTTGCTGGATTCTTGGACCAAGTATCAGGGTCTGTCAGAAAAGCTCTTGCTATTCTGGGCCATGAATGCAGGAAAGAAACTGGAGTGGAATGTCACTATGCCTGATTTACTTCAAGACAAGGTCTTAAGTAGCTTAGGCTATCATTGAATTTGCTATGTGGCAGTCAGGCTTTGAACTGACCCTCCTGCTTCTACACCACAGGGCTGGCCCAGGATGACAGGCTTGTGCTATCACTATTCATCATCCTCATTTTTTCAGGAAAATAATTTTTCCAGAACATTCTAGATTGCCCCCCCCCGAACATTCTAGAAAAAATATTTTTGCTTTAAAAAGACTGATGGGAAAAGGTTAAACACGTCTCATTCAGACTCAGAGTAGGGGAAGACCTGCTGTGCAACAGGACTGTTGGGAAAAGCAGTCAAGTCAGATAGGTGTTGGCCCTGGTCCTTCTCCCTACTTCTCTTCAGGGACTTTCTCAGTGATTCCAGGAGCAAAGGGGCCCACCAGCCACATGGCTGGAGTGTACTGGGCCACATACTCCACAGTGTGATCAAAGGCATCTCGGGCTCTGGCTATGTGCTCTCGAGTTTGGGCAAGAACACTGGCTGTGAGGTCCTGGAAGGAGTGGATGCCAGAGAAGGTGGCCTGAAGGTCATCCACCTGGCTTCGGGCCTGCTGGGCCTGCTCCCTGACGTGGCTCGGCAGGCCTTGGATGCTGGCCCCCAGGCCCACACATGTGCTCTGAAGCTGCTGGGCGATGTCCCTGAACACACTGAGTGCCTGGGCCTCCACCTGCTCTGGCTTAGATGGGTCCTTTTCAGCATCCTGTGGGGTCTTCTGATTCCAGGTGAGCCACATCTGGTACAGCTTCTCCTGCCCCTCCCCCAGCCTCTGGTCCACGCCCTGTTTCACAGATTCCATCAGGCTAAGCACATGTGTGAGCTGCTGCAGCGCGTCCTGTGCACTCTGCCTGACATTACACAGCTTGCCCAGGGAGTGCTCATAGGCGTGGTTGCGGAGCCTCTCGGAGAGCGAGCCCAATCTGAGGGAAGTAGTTCCATTCCTGTCTCTGCTGCTGCAGGGAGGCCGTGTCTGCGCCCTCTGGAGATGTGCCAATCAGGGCTAGTTCTGTGTCTGTCAGGGGCAGGCGATTGTCTGCCCAGGCCTCCGACTTCACCAGCACCCTGTCCACTCCGCTAATCACCATCTGTCCCACGCGGGAACCCATGATTGACTGAACACCGCTGGTCATTGCCGACTTGGTCATGTCCACACTGCTTTTCACAGCCCCACAGGTCACATCCACTGCTCCTGTGAGCCTAGTGGCCACTGTGTCCTTCGCACTAGACACTGAGCTGGATACCATTTCTCGAGCCCCAGACACTGTTGATGACACCAGTTCCTTAGTATCCGCCAAAACCGTCTCAGTGGGCTGCTGGAGGATGGGCAGACTCTCCTGCAGTCTATTCAGCCCTTGGTGTGCATACTGTTGGCTGTCACAACTGCATGGTAGGTTCCTCCACAGCACCCTGAACTTCTTCAGAGGGAGCTTCTGTCCCATTGCTAGACATGGTCTCAGCAGCAGTTGCAAAGTCCTCAGGTCGTCGAGGCCAGGAAATCTCATGTCTATTTTTAATATTCAAATGTTGCAACAATTCACATTCGTGTAAGTTATTTCTTTTATCATCAAAAACACTAAAGTAATTTATATTCCTTTGTGAGAAATGTTCTTCTCTGTTTTCTTTCATCAGGGGAGCCATTGCCGCTCATGGAAGCCACGTCACACATCATACAGTGAAAATGCAGGCTTCCTGCTTAGAGTTCTCCAGTCTCTAAGGGGAGTCAAGGGTTATCTCTCACATCTTCTAATCATGGCAATTCTGGTCCCAGTTAACACTGCATACTTGCTAAAGAAAGTACTGTCCTAATACCCAGATGTTAGGATAAGTAGCCTAGAGAATGTGTAGAGACTGCAAACCCATGAGGGAATTTCTTGTGATCCGAAATGATTCACAAAAATGCAAACAACCAGAAAGGGGGCTGGATAGATGGCTCAGTGGTTAAATTGTCGCTCACAAATAACCAGGAAAAAAAGTGAATTTTGTTCATGACCACATATAAGTCAATTAGTATTCTCTCTTGTTTAAAACAATATGCTTTTAAAAACATTTTTTAAAAAAGATCCTTTAAAGGCATGTTCTAATAGTGTGCATTCTGATGAAGTTTAGAAAGGCTTCTGTGGCCCTTTCAGGACAGAGAAGTTTTCCTCAGACCTTTTTTATAAGATCATAATTTTCTGTGTATCATCCAACAACAGAACCAAGTTCTGGGATGTTTTCTGATGACATTAAAAACTTTAGAAGGAAAGTTTAATCTTTTTAACTGAGATGATCAGATTTGTATAATATGGAAAATGTTAACTGAACATATACATAGGATACATAAGTGTAATACAGATAGGTAAAAGAAAATATTTGAGGTAACATCAATTTTAAAAGCTTTTTAAAAAGTCTGGCTTTATGAGGTACAACCACATTAGGGAAGACATTTAAGAATCTTACATTTTTCATATAACTGTGATTTCAGTCTAATTTGTCCAATTAATTAGTTCCAAAATATCAAGAAAATCTAATGAAAATCTAATTGAAATGTAAAATTTGCATATAAATTTGGACTTGATATTTCAAAGTTTATAGTTTGTAGACAAGAGATGAACCATTCATGCCAATTAATAGGCATCTACGAAGACACAGAAGTACTAACTAATTGCAAGGAAATTTCTTTTTTTTTATTTTTTATTTTTTTTTTATTAACTTGAGTATTTCTTATATACATTTCGAGTGTTAATCCCTTTCCCGGTATCCGGGCAAACATCCCCCTCCCTCCTCCCCTTCCTTATGGGTGTTCCCCTCCCAACCCTCCTCCCATTGCCGCCCTCCCCCGAACAGTCTAGTTCACTGGGGGTTCAGTCTTAGCAGGACCCAGGGCTTCCCCTTCCACTGGTGCTCTTACTAGGATATTCATTGCTACCTATGAGGTCAGAGTCCAGGGTCAGTCCATGTATAGTCTTTAGGTAGTGGCTTAGTCCCTGGAAGATCTGGTTGCTTGACATTGTTGTACATATGGGGTCTCGAGCCCCTTCAAGCTCTTCCAGTTCTTTCTCTGATTCCTTCAACGGGGGTCCTATTCTCAGTTCAGTGGTTTGCTGCTGGCATTCGCCTCTGTATTTGCTGTATTCTGGCTGTGTCTCTCAGGAGCGATCTACAGCCGGCTCCTGTCGGTCTGCACTTCTTTGCTTCATCCATCTTGTCTAATTGGATGGCTGTATATGTATGGGCCACTTGTGGGGCAGGCTCTGAATGGGTGTTACTTCAGTCTCTGTTTTAATCTTTGCCTGTCTCTTCCCTGCCAAGGGTATTCTTGTTCCCCTTTTAAAGAAGGAGTGAAGCATTCACATTTTGATCATCCGTCTTGAGTTTCATTTGTTCTAGGCATCTAGGGTAATTCAAGCATTTGGGCTAATAGCCACTTATCAATGAGTGCATACCATGTATGTCTTTCTGTGATTGGCTTAGCTCACTCAGGATGATATTTTCCAGTTCCAACCATTTGCCTACGAATTTCATAAAGTCATTGTTTTTGATAGCTGAGTAATATTCCATTGTGTAGATGTACCGCATTTTCTGTATCCATTCCTCTATTGAAGGGCATCTGGGTTCTTTCCAGTTTCTGGCTATTATAAATAAGGCTGCGATGAACATAGTGGAGCACGTGTCTCTTTTATATGATGGGGCATCTTTTGGGTGTATGCCCAAGAGAGGTATAGCTGGATCCTCAGGCAGTTCAATGTCCAATTTTCTGAGGAACCTCCAGACTGATTTCCAGAATGGTTGTACCAGTCGGCAATCCCACCAACAGTGGAGGAGTGTTCCTCTTTCTCCGCATCCTCGCCAGCATCTGCTGTCACCTGAGTTTTTGATCTTAGCCATTCTCACTGGTGTGAGGTGAAATCTCAGGGTTGTTTTGATTTGCATTTCCCTTATGACTAAAGATGTTGAACATTTCTTTAGGTGTTTCTCAGCCATTCGGCATTCCTCAGCTGTGAATTCTTTGTTTAGCTCTGAACCCCATTTTTAATAGGGTTATTTGTCTCCCTGCGGTCTAACTTCTTGAGTTCTTTGTATATTTTGGATATAAGGCCTCTATCTGTTGTAGGATTGGTAAAGATCTTTTCCCAATCTGTTGGTTGCCGTTTTGTCCTAACCACAGTGTCCTTTGCCTTACAGAAGCTTTGCAGTTTTATGAGATCCCATTTGTCGATTCTTGATCTTAGAGCATAAGCCATTGGTGTTTTGTTCAGGAAATTTTTTCCAGTGCCCATGTGTTCCAGATGCTTCCCTAGATTTTCTTCTATTAGTTTTAGTGTGTCTGGTTTGATGTGGAGGTCCTTGACCCACTTGGACTTAAGCTTTGTACAGGGTGATAAGCATAGATCGATCTGCATTCTTCTACATGTTGACCTCCAGTTGAACCAGCACCATTTGCTGAAAATGCTATCTTTTTTTCCATTGGATGGTTTTGGCTCCTTTGTCAAAAATCAAGTGCCCATAGGTGTGTGGCTTCATTTCTGGGTCTTCAATTCTATTCCATTGGTCTATCTGTCTGTCTCTGTACCAATACCATGCAGTTTTTATCACTATTGCTCTGTAATACTGCTTCAGTTCAGGGATAGCGATTCCCCCTGAAGTCCTTTTATTGTTGAGGATAGTTTTAGCTATCCTGGGTTTTTTGTTATTCCAGATGAATTTGCAAATTGTTCTGTCTAACTCTTTGAAGAATTGGATTGGTATTTTGATGGGGATTGCACTGAATCTGTAGATCGCGTTTGGTAAAATGGCCATTTTTACTATATTAATCCTGCCAATCCATGAGCATGGGAGATCTTTCCATCTTCTGAGGTCTTCTTCAATTTCTTTCTTCAGTGTCTTGAAGTTCTTATTGTACAGATCTTTTACTTGCTTGGTTAAAGTCACACCGAGGTACTTTATATTATTTGGGTCTATTATGAAGGGTGTCGTTTCCCTAATTTCTTTCTCAGCTTGTTTCTCTTTTGTGTAGAGGAAGGCTACAGATTTATTTGAGTTAATTTTATACCCAGCCACTTTGCCAAAGTTGTTTATCAGCTTTAGTAGTTCTCTGGTGGAACTTTTGGGATCACTTAAATAAACTATCATATCATCTGCAAATAGTGATATTTTGACTTCTTCTTTTCCGATCTGTATCCACTTGACCTCCTTTTGTTGTCTGATTGCTCTAGCTAGAACTTCAAGAACTATATTGAATAAGTAGGGAGAGAGTGGGCAGCCTTGTCTAGTCCCTGATTTTAGTGGGATTGCTTCAAGTTTCTCTCCATTTAGTTTAATGTTAGCAACTGGTTTGCTGTATATGGCTTTTACTATGTTTAGGTATGGGCCTTGAATTCCTATTCTTTCCAGGACTTTTATCATGAAGGGGTGTTGAATTTTGTCAAATGCTTTCTCAGCATCTAATGAAATGATCATGTGGTTCTGTTCTTTCAGTTTGTTTATATAATGGATCACATTGATGGTTTTCCGTATATTAAACCATCCCTGCATGCCTGGGATGAAGCCTACTTGATCATGGTGGATGATTGTTTTGATGTACTCTTGGATTCGGTTTGCCAGAATTTTATTGAGTATTTTTGCGTCGATATTCATAAGGGAAATTGGTCTGAAGTTCTCTTTCTTTGTTGTGTCTTTGTGTGGTTTAGGTATAAGAGTAATTGTGGCTTCGTAGAAGGAATTCGGTAGTGCTCCATCTGTTTCAATTTTGTGGAATAGTTTGGATAGTATTGGTATGAGGTCTTCTATGAAGGTGTGATAGAATTCTGCACTAAACCCGTCTGGGCTCTTTTTGGTTGGGAGACCTTTAATGACTGCTTCTATTTCCTTAGGAGTTATGGGGTTGTTTAACTGGTTTACCTGTTCCTGATTTAACTTCGGTACCTGGTATCTGTCTAGGAAATTGTCCATTTCCTGCAGATTTTCAAGTTTTGTTGAATATAGGCTTTTATAGTAAGATCTGATGATTTTTTGAATTTCCTCTGAATCTGTAGTTATGTCTCCCTTTTCATTTCTGATTTTGTTAATTTGGACACACTCTCTGTGTCCTCTCGTTAGTCTGGCTAAAGGTTTATCTATCTTGTTGATTTTCTCAAAGAACCAACTTTTGATTCTGTTGATTCTTTCTATGGTCCTTTTTGTTTCTACTTGGTTGATTTCAGCTCTGAGTTTGATTATTTCCTGCCTTCTACTCCTCCTGGGTGTATTTGCTTCTTTTTGCTCTAGAGCTTTTAGGTGTGCTGTCAAGCTGCTGACATATGCTCTTTCCTGTTTCTTTCTGCAGGCACTCAACGCTATGAGTTTTCCTCTCAGCACAGCTTTCATTGTGTCCCATAAATTTGGGTATGTTGTACCTTCATTTTCATTAAATTCTAAAAAGTCTTTAATTTCTTTCTTTATTTCTTCCTTGACCAGGTTATCATTGAGTAGAGCATTGTTTAATTTCCACGTATATGTGGGCATTCTTCCCTTATTGTTATTGAAGACCAGTTTTAGGCCGTGGTGGTCTGATAGCACGCATGGGATTATTTCTATCTTTCTGTACCTGTTGAGGCCCGTTTTTTGACCAATTATATGGTCAATTTTGGAGAAAGTACCATGAGGAGCTGAGAAGAAGGTATATCCTTTTGCTTTAGGATAGAATGTTCTATAAATATCCGTTAAGTCCATTTGGCTCATGACTTCTCTTAGTCTGTCTACGTCTCTGTTTAATTTCTGTTTCCATGATCTGTCCATTGATGAGAGTGGGGTGTTGAAATCTCCTACTATTATTGTGTGAGGTGCAATGTGTGTTTTGAGCTTTAGTAAGGTTTCTTTTACGTATGTAGGTGCCCTTGTATTTGGGGCATAGATATTTAGGATTGAGAGTTCATCTTGGTGGATTTTTCCTTTGATGAATATGAAGTGTCCTTCCTTATCTTTTTTGATGACTTTTAGTTGAAAATTGATTTTATCTGATATTAGAATGGCTACTCCAGCTTGCTTCTTCCGACCATTTGCTTGGAAAGTTGTTTTCCAGCCTTTCACTCTGAGGTAGTGTCTGTCTTTGTCTCTTTGACACTTTGAGGTGTGTTTCCTGTAGGCAGCAGAATGCAGGGTCCTCGTTGCATATCCAGTTTGTTAATCTATGTCTTTTTATTGTGGAGTTGAGGCCATTGATGTTGAGAGATATTAAGGAATAGTGATTATTGCTTCCTGTTATATTCATATTTGGATGAGAGGTTATGTTTGTGTGCTTTTCTTCTCTTTGTTTTGTTGCCAAGACGATTAGTTTTTTGCTTCTTCTAGGGTATAGCTTGCCTCCTTATGTTGGGCTTTACCATTTATTATCCTTTGTAGTGCTGGATTTGTAGAAAGATATTGTGTAAATTTGGTTTTGTCATGGAATATCTTGGTTTCTCCATCTATGTTAATTGAGAGTTTTGCTGGATACAGTAACCTGGGCTGGCATTTGTGTTCTCTTAGGGTCTGTATGACATCAGTCCAGGATCTTCTGGCCTTCATAGTTTCTGGCAAGAAGTCTGGTTTGATTCTGATAGGTCTGCCTTTATATGTTACTTGACCTTTTTCCCTTACTGCTTTTAATATTCTTTCTGTATTTTGTGCGT
The DNA here is from genome assembly GCF_021556685.1 of Rattus norvegicus. Taxonomy (NCBI): domain Eukaryota; kingdom Metazoa; phylum Chordata; class Mammalia; order Rodentia; family Muridae; genus Rattus; species Rattus norvegicus. Next base: position 22,912,710 of record NC_141553.1, on the reverse strand, counting down.
TTGGTGTTTTGACTATTTTGTGACGGGAGGTGTTACTTTTCTGGTCCAATCTATTTGGAGTTCTGTAGGCTTCTTGTATGCCTATGGGTATCTCTTTTTTTAGGTTAGGGAAGTTTTCTTCTATGATTTTGTTGAAGATATTTACTGGTCCTTTGAGCTGGGAGTCTTCACTCTCTTCTATACCTATTATCCTTAGGTTTGGTCTTCTCATTGAGTCCTGGATTTCCTGTATGTTTTGGACCAGTAGCTTTTTCTGCTTTACATTATCTTTGACAGTTGAGTCAATGATTTCTATGGAATCTTCTGCTCCTGAGATTCTCTCTTCCATCTCCTGTATTCTGTTGGTGAAGCTTGTATCTACAGCTCGCAAGGAAATTTCTAATTTCAAAGCTGTCTCTGGTCTTCTTATGAATGACTGATATGCTGATTTGATTGAGGAGTTGTCCCTTGTATAAATGTTAAACTAGAGTTGACCAGAACTGCAACCTCATTATTTCATCTGTAGACAGTCACAGAAAGTCCAGCAAAGAACAAAGAACCAATTACATCAGTGTCCCGGTTGCAAAGTCTGTCTACCTAACCATACACAAGGACTTGATCCTTTTAAAGATTAGATATGTCCTGAAATATGTAGATAGATTTCTGGAGGAGGACAGGTATCTCCTTCCTCAGCCGTTGATAATCCCTGTGTTCAGTTGAAGACTGAATGTCTGACTTTCCCTATAGCTGGAAAGGTAGCATGTGAGGTTTGATTAGACAACCCAGCTATTCTTCTCTGCATCGAGCAGTCAATAAAATAGAGCGCTTTTTTTTTAAGCTTCTCAAACTATGGTGAAGAGGGACTTTATTCACAAAGTTAGTGAGGTGTGGTGACATTAACAACAAAACATCCCAAACAACTGGTGAGCTGAACTGGTGAACCTTCAAGGTTCAGCTCTGCTTTAGGGTCTGGCTCCCATCCAGGGGCCAGTTTGGGATCTCACTCAGGCAAGCCAGTCTGCAAATAAAGGAGAGTCTCTCCCTGACAACTCGGATGAATAACAAAAGCTCCTTTCTCAGAATTCTAGCAAACTAGGATTCCTGCTTTTGCTGTTTGTTTGCTTGTTTTTGTTTTTGTTTTCCAACTGTCCAGCCTGAACGGAGTCTCTTCCTCTGTCACTATGACTGGGAGATGGGACATATCTAGTGATTTAAGCCATCCATCTGAAATTTCTTGCAAAGACGATTCTAAGTGGATGGAAAACCTAATAACCAAACCAATACTGTATGACCATTTTAGGACCCAACAGTAATTCTGAACTGGTGACAAAATCTTTGAAATATCACCTATGGCCAATTTCAGAATATATTTATAAATACAAACTGTTGGGATTCCTTTAAAGCTATGCCCAACAGTTACCTGGCAACAGCCAGGTAGGCCTGGCTTGCTATAAAGGGGGCTGTTTGGCCCCCTCCTCTCTCTCTCTCTCTCTCTCTTACTCTTTCTGCCCCTTTTGTCTCACTGACTCTTCTCTCCCTGACCCCTTCTCCCCTTCACCCTCCTCTCTCTTCACATGCTCCTGGCCAGTCTCTCTCTCCTTCCTACTCCCTAAATAAACTCTAATTCTATATTATACCTTTGTTTGACTGATACCTCAGGGGGAAAGGATGCCTCAGCATGGACCCTCTGAGGCACTCCTCCCACCTCACCATATCACACTATATAAAACATATCCTAGATCTTCCTTCTTATAAAACACAACATTGGTGCCATGAGATTGGATTTAGAAACTCTCATGTTCACATTTCCTTTGACTCAGATTTACAAACCCCATGGACTTCCCAGCCATCAGAGCACTCACGATACCTATCCAAACACCAATGAATTGATAAGCTCCCTCCCCTCCATTGGTCCTGAAGGACCCTAGGGGCTTTTTCCAGTCTTCTACTCACCATGTCAGGTCAAGACTAGGCCAAGCAACAGGTACCTGCCTCGTCAAGGCTAGGCCAAGTTCCATTCTCTACCCACAGTGTTTGGTTGAAGCAGGAACATTCTTGAAAAACCACAGAATGTACTGACAGATAGTCACCTGACCCTCTGGTCCCAGACAGAGTTTGAATGTGTGTCATATGCTTGCTAGCCAGTAGATTCAAAAGTCAATATGCTTAGCCAATAAGTTTAAACTGTAACCTTGCCGATGCAACCTGTACCCCTAAAAAGTATAAAAACTGCTTGTTATAGCCATTCAGGGTCACCTTCTAGTCAATTGCCACGAGGGGCTGATTGAGGGTCAGGGTTGACTCCAATGAGCCGGGAAAAATAAATCTTTTGCGTTTGTATCAAACTCCATTCTTGTGTTTCACTTGAGGGGTCTCCTGGTAATTAAAATTCACTTGGAGCCTTACAGTCCCAAGAGAGGGTCACTCTCTAGGGTCCACGGGGTATGGACTTATCCACATGGACTTATCTTTATGACACGCCTTCTCCCTAGCTCTTTAGTCTAGAACATTTTCCCTTGGGTGAGATTTTTGTCCCTTCTCTGAGGTGATTCCCTTTCTTGATGTGAAATCCCAGGCCAGGGTGAACCATTCTCCTCACAGCCACTCAGAGCACTGGCCCAGAGCTCAGCCCCTACTCATCACATAACAACCTGATGATCTGGCTTGGCTGCCATTTTCTAGTAATTAATTTTTCCTAGGACAATGATAGAGGTAATAGTAATAACTTCTACTCTCACTAAGAAGGGAACTGTCTTCACTGCCACTCCCAGGCTCTCCTGGGACACCTCCTGGTCGAATTCACAAGTTATATATGGCCCTGATGTCCACAAAGCAATAACTCTACATAGCTGCTTAACAACACTTTAGAAAGAAACTTTTACTACTCTTGCCAATGATCTGAAAACTTGAAAGGTTTCTATGTAAGCTTTCCCCCTCCCCCTCACTCTCTCTGCTTTGTTCTATGCTCCTGACTCCTGACAGTTACAGGTGCAGCCCCTCACTCTCTCTGGGTGTGCTTGCTCTCTACCTCTTGCTGTGGACACCCACTTGCTCCCCCACTCTCTACCACTGCCTGTGGTGACAGGGAGAGACCTCCTATCCACCAGACAGAATGTGTCCTTTTGTCTCTTTATATGATTTTATCTGCTGATACAAAGCTACTTCTGCCATCCCAAGATACAACAAGCACATGACATTCCTCTAGGCAGAGCTGTAGCTTTGGCGCCATCTTGATTGGGGACAGGCTCATGACTGTCCGCCATCTTTGTTGTGGGCAGATAAGGTTTTTCCTATGCTATTGCTTCAGTGCCACCTTAGTTAAGGGTAGCCACATGGCTGGCTGTAGCTATAGCACCATCTTGGTTAAGGGCAGGTTCATGACTATGTGCCATCTTTGTTCTGGGAAGTTCCCATCTCACTACCTCCTCACCTTAAAACAGCCTGACTCAAGGTCTGCAAAGACACTTCAATTAAGATAAAGTTGTCATATGATTTCTATCCTGCTTTGGTAAATAATAATTTTAATGATAATTTAAAGATTTAAAATAGTAAAAAGGTTAAAAACCACTGCCTTCAAGATGTTTAGCCTTGGTTGGTTGGTTGGTTGGTTGGTTGGTTGGTTGATTGGTTGGTTGGTTTGGTTTTTTCTACTGCCATTAAGTTACAATATGTTCTCTTTATTTGCTAGATACATCCAGGACAAATAATTAAACAATCACAGACTGTCTAATTCAGATATGTTTAATAGATACTGGTTCTCAATCTTGTCAGAAATCTGCCAAATGCAACGTTAAATGTTTAAGCTTATTATGATAGAGATACCCAAAGCCTAACAATGACCACTACCACCCCCAAGGCACAGTGACAAGACTACCTGAATTGTGGTATAACCATTGAGAAACTGCCCCATTGCCTTACTTGGCCTAAACTATAGACAAGCAGAGGATACCCGGAGAATTAAATGCCTCATATTGCCTATGTCAAGGTGGGTCATTTCTCCCACTCTCCTCCCCATAGGAAAAAGCTTCACATCTTCTGGGCCTGTTAGCCAGACTGACTGCCCAAGACATGATAGAGACCACAGGACCTGGGAGAACCATTTAGGTAGTGGACTGTAGACTAACCTCTGTCATTTTAATCAGTACTTGACATCTAGATTATAATTTATTCTTCCCAGATTTCTAACTACATTGATAGCTAAGGTAACTATAGCTTGACAGCTAGAAAACAGACCTAGCTTCCTACCCCAAGGTAATCCACCACCCTATTAACTCATTAGTCAAGTCATTAACAAGCTAAGACTATCTTATCTCTTTCAAAAGACAGATGAGTTTGTCTTACAAGCTCCACGATAAAGGTATACAAGCTCAGTATAATCTTCCACAGGTGTAAACTTCTGCTTGTCCTTACCAAAACTCAGTTTCCAGTGACTAAATGCTTCATATTTCTTCCCCGTGTTATGCCACTGTCCTAACAATCGATAGAGTTCTTATAAATTAGCCTAACTCTGCTAAAGCATTCCATTATATGGTCCAATTTTTATAATCACGAGTTCGGTTTCCTTTGGTTATCTTCCAACTGTAGACTTAAAGGGTTTCTCATGCTAAATCTACATTATCAGATCTAGTTCAAGAGCTGTTTCCTCCTCTGATTTTAACTGTAGACTTTCTCGTGCTAGATCTATATGATCAGTTATCATGCTCACAAGGTCATCAAATTTTTGAGTTTCCATTGATTGCCTTTTAAATGTAAACTTTAAAATGTCTCTCATTTTACTAAATGTATGTATGCTCAGTCTTCTACACAGAGGCTCTTCTTGATCCTCCTGCTCCACGAAAGGTTTTTGTCTTCCCTAAGCTCACATTTAAGACTGTTCATGCTGTTAACAAACTTACCTCTTTTATAAACTTATAAGCTCCAGGAAACCCACTCAGATCTACCTCTCATGGACCAAACAGACTCCATCTGGATAAATACTCCTTCCGATCAATAGCCTTAGTTTCTACCTGTTGCCTATTCTGGAGTGTGGGATTCCTCTCTTGTTCGCTGGGATTGAGATCCCCCTTGCCCCAATCATCAAGACCTAAGAGTTTCAAATGTATACCTATGAAAGTGTTCTTCTCCCAGATGTACTTAACTTTATTTCTCTACTTCTAGTGTGTGTGTGTGTATGTGTGTGTGTGTGTGTGTGTGTGTGTGTGTGTGTGTGTGTGTGTGTGTGTGTTTCAGCATCTTGCCAAGTCTAGGCATTTACTCAAAATCTATATCCAGGACAGCTCCAGAGAAACAAGCCACAGATGCTCCAATCTTTCCCACAGACAAAGGCAGTTCTACTGGACCTGTTCCTCCCTGCCAACAGACTGTTCCACAGACTCTGGACATCAAGAAAACAGCCAACTCTCCTAAAACCAGACCAACATCACCATCCCCATTTTCTTAGGTTGCTCAGAGACACATCCCCCCAAAGTCAACAAAAAGATCACAATGACCTGATTTCTGCTTCACCGCTGACTCTAGTTTTTCTTTTTTTTTTTAATTAAACCAAACTGGAAGAATGTTAGCATTCCTTCTAAGCTCTGTCCAACAGTTACCTGGCAATAGCCAGGTAGGCCTGGCTTCTCTCCCTCCCCCCCTCCCTCCATCCCTATCTGTCTGTCTTTCTCATCTGTCTGTTTTTCTGTCTCTACTCCCTTCTCACCTCCCCTTCCCATGCCTTAAATAAACTCTATTCTATATTATACCCATTATATGGCTAGTACCTCAGGGGGGAGGGATGCTTCAGCATAGGCACCCTGCCCACCTCACCATACCATGCCCTATCAAAACATATCCTGGGTCTTCCTTTTTATAAAACACAATACAACACAAACATCTTGGTCTATTATTTTTTCCTGTACTTGTTTCTTCTCTAAAATTATTATAATTCTTTTATTTCATTGATTATCAGCTTTATATTTTATGAACTAAAATTTAGCCTTAATGAACTTATAGGAAAAGCAGGAATATAAGGTTAATCCAGACCCTAAAATCAAAAACTAAGGATCATCATAAAAATTTTATTCCACTCCACACACCCTAAAGTGGGAAAGATTTACTAAAAGGGAACGTGATTTATTATTATCTCACAGGAGTTAACATGACCTCATTCTGCCTATGGGACAATGTATATACAGGAAAGCATGTCCCAGTCCTAGACAAGAGCTGCGGTAAAGCAGTTTCTTGGGCTTCTTTTAATTCTATGAAAGGTCACATTCGAAAATTGAAAGGATCTTCTGAAAAGCATTTGGCCATTAGTCTACCACCTGCTCCCCAGACCCTAACAGCTGCATCACGCAATGCTGTAGGAAGGTAAAGAGCCAAGGTTTCTATGACATTCCAGTGTCTACTATAATGGAAATATGTGGCCAAGCTATAAAAGTCATTAAAAATATGTCAAGCATTCACACCCATATTAGGATTAATGTCGATCCACTTCACCCTACCTCTTCCCTGGTATAGCCTGTATATAATCTATAACACATCCTGGGAAGCCTTATCTGTATTTGCTGCTTTGCACCAACAGCTACATTGCTCCGGCATCCACATCTGCAGCAGCATCAGAAGGAGCAGCAGCATCCTTCCTCAGAATGCCACTGTGAAGGGCACAGTGAAAGTCAAGGTAGAGTCAACTTTGTAATCACTCAGTTACCTAGAGTTGGTTGGAACACTGTGGTTCCCCAAGTCTCCAAGGGCCACCACAAAGCAGAAACTGTCCTCTGCTTATTTAGTATTCGCCCTTATCAACAAAGGAATGCTGATCTAGGGGTTGCATTAAACAAACAGCAATGCAAGAGCTAGCCTGGAACTACCTAGTATCTTGCTTGTTCTTATTTTAATCCTCTTATCCACTTAGCATATGCATGACACCTTGATTGTTTCCAGCCTGCAGCTTTTAGGCAGTGGCAAAGGCAGACAGCAGGAAACTCTGAAAAGCTATGAAGCCAATCAAAACTTAATGGGTCAACACAAAATCGTAGCACCTATTGGTCTTTACACACTCTTAGGAAGTCACTCCCTTTCTTCCCAGGAGACCCGTGGCTAGTATGCCTGTGCTGTGTGGGTTTTTTCATGCTCTTTTACCCACGATCCAATGAGTGTAATAAAGTTCTTTACACATTTATTCACATACTAATAAAAAAGCACGGATCGGTGCTTCACAAGACTTGAATTCCAAAACAAATGTTTTGTGGAAATTCAATACTTAGAAAGCTGATTTCTGCATATTGATTTTATATGAATTCCAAAGGGCATAGGAAGAATCCAAAGTGGGGTTTTTAAAAAGATACCCACAGGTACCGTGGACCAGTCCCAAGGACGTAGAGGAAGTGGCTGCTTTTAGTTTTTCCTGTTCCCAGCGACCTGAAAAGACAAACTGATGCAGAGATTGTTTTAACCTCTTCCAGGTTCTATGTGGATGGCATCCGAATACAAATGTCTGAGTGAACTAGACTTAGAAGAATCTTGAAAAGGATCACTGTCTCACTAGTCATTTTCATTTGTGCCAGACTTCTTTTCTCAATAACAGGAGCAGCAGCAATAATGGCATATGACACGTACTGGGCATTGAACATAGGCTAGCCATGTGGTCAGTGCATGTATCATCTTTATCCACATTGCCTGCCTTAAGTCTCATCACCACTCCCTGAGATCCACTAATTTACAGTACCCCTATTTTGTTGACTTCGTAGAGGAGTTAATTGGACAAAGAAAAGATAGCTTCCTGAAGTTTATAAAATGAATACCTGGTATAGCTGGGATTTGAACACAAGCCCTATCCTCAAGCTGACTCCACAGTCTATCTTCCTATTCTGACTATTCACATCTCTTGTGTAATATTTACTAGAAAGACATGAATGGACATCCATCTTCCCCAGACAGGGGGCCAATAACTGACCAAAGAAAGAATTCCAATCAATTCTAGCTTAGTGAAGTAATGAGTTTATATAGGTTAATTTGAGAAGACCCAGGGAGGGGTTGGATTACTTACAAAAGCATAAGAGACAAAGAGGCAGCCACAGTATCAAAAAGCCTTCTTGAATTCTGGCAAGATGACTTGGTATATGATGGTTCTTACAACCAATCTTAATAGAGTTCAAACATGTCACCGACTTGATAGTAGAACATCAGTTCCTGTGAACTATCTTCTGGTATCAAAAAGTCCATCCCAACATGGGTGAAAACTCACTACCATGTCACTCTTCACTCTCTACTACCATGTCACTCTTTACTCTCTGAACTCCTTGCATAACCTCCAGGCAGCATGGCCAGCCAGGAAGTCACATTTCCTTACAAGCATCACTACCTATCTAACCTTGGATAAAGGGGCTTGTGAATCCTGTAAGTTTCAGGGACTTCCTGGGTGTGTTGACTTCCTGAATCTTCAGCACCTGCCTCTTTCTTCTAGAAGGCAGTATTTCAACTCAGAGGAAATCATGACACAATGTCTTTTACCAATACTTTTTGTCTGTTCCCATAAGAGGTGGGTATTTCCTGGTATGTAGAAACTTTCTTTGGAAAGAAAAATGTTTTGTAGACACCATTATATTCAGCTTTCCTAATAGGTTTTGTTTGGAAATTCCCCCAGAATATGAGAAAAAAGGTGTTTTAAAGCAAATTCTATTACATTATGCTAAAATGGTAAGAGTGTTTGAAAATACTCTTTAGTCATGGGTGAAGACTATCAAAAATCATTTAAAATGAAAAAAATGAAGAGGAAGGGACTCGTGGACAGAGCTTAACCTTCCAATCATGATTAGGTGATGGGGAGGTGGCCTCTTAGATACCTGCTTCTTTACTTTGCCCTCTTAAAGAGGTAGAAGAAGAACAAAGAACTTTGTTACAAAAGTAGAAGTCAGAACCTTTACTTCAAAATGGGAAATTACAGAAAGGACACAGTGAAGGACGGTGGCCTCTTCTCAAAGCAAGCTAGACTATTTTAGAGGCAACAACTTTGAATGAGATACTTAAAGCATCCAGGTATATATTTCATCTAAAGATACAAGAAAAAGTGGGACGACCTTCTGTAAGACTGTAGTTTTGCTAGACCTCTCTTGCAAAACATAAATTTAGACTAGTGTCCCATATGTGATTCATTTTCCTCTCTCCTTGTGTATAATGTATTCTCTCTATTTCTCTATCTCTCACATGCATATTCTTTCTCCATCTCTCCCACATTCTTTCCCTCTCCATGCCTCCCTTCCTCTTTTCTCCCTGCTCTCTCCATAATATCATTACATATCCCTGCGGTTGCTTCAAACATGCAATCTTCCTACCTCTGCTTCTCAAGTGCTGAGCTTACAGTTGTGTATTACCATATCCACCCACATGACAGTGTTTAAAATTAATTCCAGTTTAAAAAAATATGAAATGGCACACAATATGATATTCTCATGCAATCCAGGGTAATGCGAATGTAAGTTCCAAGATACAGTGGCAGCATAATCATCATGGGTTTATCTGTAAGAAAGAAGTAAGGCTTTGTCTCAAATGTCAGGCTTATAAGATGGGAAGCTCATGACAGATCCTTGTGAAAAGTCACAGCAAACACACCTTCGATTTCACGCTGTCTGGTGTAGTTGCCCTAGATTATTCCCAAGTCTTGTGACCTAACAATGTTAATTATTCTATGTTTAAAAAAAATAGTCAAGCTAGACGTAAGTTGAACGAGTCCTTGGAACTGAGACTAGTGACGGCATACAACCTTCGATGGGAAAGCTGGTAGGCCACTTCCCTTCTGGAAATTTCCTGGAGATGGACACTCTTCTTAACTATCACAGGGATCCTGTCTTCTAAGTGGAAAATAGCTGAGGATTGAGGTAGTGCACTGGACCCAGTGGGGGCTGTGCTCTTGTGTTGCCTTTCTGGCCAGTCTATGAGAGAAGTAGATAGGCTGGGGATTTAGCTCAGTGGTAGAGCGCTTACCTAGGAAGCGCAAGGCCCTGGGTTCGGTCCCCAGCTCCGAAAAAAAAAAAAAAAAAAAGAGAGAAGTAGATAATATTCATCCTTTTAAGACAAGTAAACAGTGAGCCACTGAAATATAGAAAAGGGACAAGAACTCATCAATGGATACCAATTTATATAGTATTTGTATAAATTTCTTAACCACAATCGCTAAAACTAATTGCTTGGTAGAACTTACTATTTACAGTTAGAGCATCATTTACACAATTACTTAAAGTCTACCATGGCAACATGAAGAGTAGACACATCTGACAGATGGAAAAACAGTCTCAAGATATAAACTGATATTCTCATGGTCACACAGCCAAGGGGTCAGAGAGCTCATCCTCATCCTCCTGCCTCACAAACCCTGTTCCTCACAGTGTTTCCCAACCTTAAAAATGGAAAACACAAACATATATGCATGGTTGTTCTCCATTTAATAACATGACACTGTTCAGAAATCCTCATCACTCTCCTTGCCCTCCTTAATGATTTGTTGTTGGAGAAAAACCTGGAGCCTATCCCCTTGACTATGGGTGCTGAGGACACATAATCTGTGATGGCTAATCCCATTAATGTGATTGGGTTAAGGAAAGTCTCAGAAATAGCAAAGCACACCTCTAGGTACCTCTGGGAAGGTCTTTCCTAAAGAACTGTTGCAGGGAGGGGGACATCCTAAATGTAGGCAACGACACCCCATAACTTGGGGACCCAGACAAAATACAAGGAAGAAAAGAAGTACACCAACAAGAGGAGGTGTTCTTTTTCTATCTGCTTCCTGGGCACCATAATGTAAACTGCTCTGTCCACCCCCTTTCCTCACAATGATATCTAAAAGCTCTGAAGCTAAGAACCCAAATAATGATGTGTAGATTGTCGCCTTTATGCAGGTGAAGGCAGGCACAAGATAAGGCAAGGCCTACGATTGGGCAGTGAAAAAGTAAGGTGGGCACAGAGTTTTGAAGGGAGAGGGGGAAAAGAGGGAGAAGAAACACGACGGAGGCAAAGAAGGACAGCCCAGATCTGTGTGACCTTAAATGGCCACAGGTAGTTATGAATATTTCATAAGGGATGGATTTTTATAGTACAATTTGTCTTATCTCAGTGGGCAGTTTATATTGTTATCACTTGGTTGTAAGTTTATTATGTAGATGTTTTGTGGAGTTTGAATTTACTGATATACAAAACTCTCAATTAACATAAATGGAAAACCAAGATGTTACCTGACAAAACCAAATTTACACAATATCTTTCTACAAATCCAGCCCTACAAAGGATAACAGATGGAAAACTCCAACACAAGGAGGGAAACTACTCCCTAGAAAATGCAAGAAAGTAATATCCTTGCAACAAAACCAAAAGAAGAGAGACACACAAACATAATTCCACCAATAACAACAAAAATAACAGGAAACAACAATCACTCTTCCTTAATGTCTCTTAACATCAGTGGACTCAATTTTCCAATAAAAAGATATAGACTAACAGACTAGATATGTAAAGAGGACCCAGCATTTTACTGCATACAGGAAACACACCTCAGTAAAAGGCTAGAAAACAATTTTCCAAGCAAATGGTCGGAAGAAACAATCTGGTGTAGCCATTCTAATATCAAAAACAAATTGACTTTCAAACAAAGGTTATCAAAAAAAGATAAGGAAGGAAACTTCATACTCATCAAAGGAAAAATCCACCAAAATGAACTCTCAATCATAAATATGTGTGTTCCAAATGAAAGGGCACCTAACATTAAAAAAAAAAAAAAAAAGGAAACACTACACCTCACAGAATAATAGTAGGATATTACAACACCCCACTCTCATCAAGGGACAGATCATGAAAACAGAAATTAAACAGAGACAGAGAGAAACTAACAGAAGTTAAGAACCAAATGGATTTAACAGATATTTATAGAACATTTCATCCTAAAACAAAAGCATACACCTTCTTCTCAGCACCTCATGGTATCTTCTCCAAAATTGGCCATATAATCAATCATAAAACAGGCCTCAACAGATACTAGAAGACTAAAATAATCCCATGCAGCCTATCAGATCACTATGGACTAAGGCTGGTCTTCAATAACAACAAAAATGACAGAAAGCCCTCGTGTACATGGAAGTTGAACAACGTTCTATTCAATGATAACTTGGTCAAGGAAGAAATGAAGAAAAAAATAAAGACTTTTTAGAATATTATGAAAATGAAGACAAAACATACCCAAACTTATGGGACACAATTAAAGAAGTGCTAAGAGGAAAACTCTTAGATCTCTGAGGACTTCCAAAAAGAAACAGGAAAGAGCGTTATTAGGAGCTCGACAGCACATCTAAAAGCTCTAGAACAAAAAGAAGCAAATACACCCAAGAGGAGTAGAAGACAGGAAATAATCAAACTCAGGGCTGAAATCAACCAAGTAGAAACTAAAAGGACTATACAAAGAATCAATAAAACCAAGAACTAGTTCTTTGAGAAAATCAACAAGATAGATAAACCCTTAGCCAGAATAACAAGAGGGCACAGAGAGTGTATCCAAATTAACATAACAACAGAATCTGAGGAAATTCAAAAAATCATCAGATCCTACTACAAAAGCTTATATTCAACAAAGCTGGAAAATCTGGAGGAAATAGACAATCTTCTAGACAAATACCAGGTACCAAAGTTAAATCAGGAGCAAATAAACCATCTAAACAACCCCATAACTCCTAAAGAAATAGAAGCAGTAATTAAAAGTCTCCCAACCAAAAATAGTCCAGGACCAGTGGGGCTTAATGCAGAATTATATCAGAACTTCATAGAAGACCTCATACCAATACTGTCCAAACTATTCCACAAAATAGAAACAGAAGGAGCACTACCCAATTCCTTCTATGACATCACAATTATGCTTATACCTAAATCACACAAAGACACAACAAAGAAAGAGAACTTCAGACCAATTTCCCTTATAAATATCAATGTAAAAATACTCAATAAAATTCTCAAAAACCGAATCCAAGAACACATCAAAACAATCATTCATCATGATCAAGTACGCTTCATCCCAGGCATGCAGGGATGGTTAAATATATGGAAATTCATCAACATAATCCACTATCTAAACAAACTCAAAGAAAAAAACCACATGATCATTTCATTAGATGCTGAGAAAGCATTTGACAAAATTCAATACCCCTTCATGATAAAAGTCCTGGAAAGATCAGGAATTCAAGGCCCCTACCTAAACATAGTAAAAGCAATATACAGCAAACAAGTAGCCAACATTAAATTAAATGGAGAGAAACTTGAAATAATCCCACTGAAATTAGGCACTAGACAAGGGTTTCCCACTCTCTCCCTACTTATTCAATATAGTACTGGAAATCCTAGCCAGAACAATCAGACAATGAAAAGGGTCAAAGGGACACAAATTGGAAAGGAAGAAGTCAAAATATCACTATTTGCAGATGATATGGTAGTATACTTAAGTGACCCAAAAGTTCTGCCAGAGAACAAGTACGTCTGATAAACAACTTCTGCAAAGTGGCTGGGTATAAAATTAACTCAAACAAATCAGTAGCCTTCCTCTACTCAAAGGATAAACAGGCTGAGAAAGAAATTAGAGAAATGACACCCTTCACAATAGTCCCAAATAACATAAAATACCTCTGTGTGCCTTTATCCAAGCAAGTGAAAGATCTGTATAATAAGAACTTCAAGTCTCTGGGCAAAAAAAATTGAAGAAGATCTCAGAAGGTAGAAAGAATTCCCATGCTCATGGATTGGCAGAATTAATATAGTAAAAACGGCCATTTTGCCAAATGCATTCTGCAGATTCAATGCAATCCCCACAAGAATTTCAACTCAATTCTTCATAGAGTTAGAAAGAACAATTTGCAAATTTATTTGGAATAATAAAAAATCCAGGATAGTGAAAACTATACTCAACAACAAAAGAACTTCTAGGGGAATCACCATCCCTGACCTCAAGTAGTATTACAGAGCAATAGTGATAAAAACTGTATGGTATTGGTACAGAGTCAGGCAGGTAGATCAGTGGAATAGAATTGAAGATCCAGAAATGAACCCACACACCTATGGTCACTTGATCTTTGACAAAGGAGCTAAAACCAGCCAGTGGAAAAAGAGATAGCATTTTCAACAAATGGTGCTGATTCAAATGGAGGTCAGCATATAGAAGAATGAAAATCGATCCATTCTTATCTCCCTGTACAAAGCTTAAGTCCAAGTGGATCAAGGACCTCCACAGAAAACCAGATACATTCAAACTAATAGAAAAAAAAGTAGGGAAGAGTCTCGATAATGGGGCAATGGGGAAATGGGGAAAACTTCCTAAACAAATCACCAATGGCTTATGCTTTAAGATCAAGAAGCAACAAATGGGACCTCATAAAATTGCAAAGCTTCTGTAAGGCAAAGGACACTGTCATTAGGACAAACCGGCAACCAACAGATTGGGAAAAGATATTTACCAATCCTACATCCAATGGAGGGCTAATATCCAAAATATACAAAGAACTCCAGAGAGTCAAATAACCTTATTAAAAAATGGGGTACAATACTAAACAAAGAATTCTCTGCTGAGAAATATTGAATGGCCAAAAGGCACCTAAAGAAATGTTCAACATCCTTAGTCATAAGGGAAATGCAAATCAAAACAACCCTGAGATTCCACCTCACACCAGTGAGAATGGCTAAGATCAAAAACTCATGTGACAACAGATGCTGGCAAGGATGTGGAGAAAGAGAACACTCCTCCATTATTGGTGGGATTGCGAACTGGTACAACCACTCTGGAAATCAGTCTGGAGATTCCTTAGAAAATTAGACATTGTATTACCTGAGGACCCAGTTATACCTCTCCTGGGCATATACCCCTAAATGCTCCAACATACAACAAAGACACATGCTCCACTATGTTCATTGCAGCCTTATTTATAATAGCCAGAAGTTGGAAAGAACCCAGATGCCCTTCAACAGAGGAATGGATACAGAAAATGTGGTACATCTACACAATGGAATATTACTCAGCTATCAAAAACAATGATTTTATGAAATTCATAGGCAAATGGATGGAACTGGAAAATATCATCCTGAGTGAAGTAACCCAATCACAGAAAAACGCACGTGGTATGTACTCACTGATAATGGATATTAGCCCAAAAGCTCAAATTACCCAAGGTACAATCCACAGACCATATGAAGCTCAAGAAGGATGACCAAAGTGTGGATGCTTCATTCCTTCTTAAAAGGGGGAACAAAAATATTCATAGGAGGGAATATGGAGACAAAGTTTGGAGCAGAGATTGAAGGAATGGCCATTCAGAGGCTGCCCTTCCTGGGATTCCAGCCTATATATATACAGCCACCAAAACTAGATAATATTGATGAAGCTAAGAAGTCCATGCTGACAGGAGCTTGATATAGCTGTCTCCTGAGAGTCTCAACCAGGGCATGTCAAATACAGAGGCAAATGCTAGCAGCAAACCATTGAACATGAGAACAGGGTCCCCATTGGAGGAATTAGAGAAAAGATTAAAGGAGCTGAAGGGGCTTGTAACCCCATAAGAACAACAATATCAACCAACCAGAGCTCCCAGGAACTAAACCGTCATCCAAAGAGTACACATGAACAGACCCATGGCTCTAGCTGCATATGTAGCAGAGGATGGCCTTGTTGAGCACCAATGGGAGGAGAAGCCCTTGATCCTGTGAAGGCTGGACCCCACCCCCAGTGTAGGGGAATGTAGTGAGAGGGGCAGGAAGGGGGTGGTTGGGGAAGGGGAACACTGTCATAGAAGAAGGGGAGGGGGATAGGATAGGGGTCTTATGTCCAGGAAACATTTGAAATGTAAACAAAACTTATCCAAAGGAAAAAAAGAATTTACCGATATAAATCTGATTGTTAAATTACAAACTTATTGAGTTTTGATTTTAACGGGTTACTGGAAGTTTTGACTATGACAACATGGAGCGGATGCTGGGAAGGTGAGCAGAGTCTGCGGCAGGAGAGCTGCGAGATAGGTGGTCTGTGTATGGAACTGGTATGGTGGCGACCCACCTTGAGAACTAGCTAGAAGGCGAGATTGCTGCTGGGCTCAGAGAGTAGCCAGTGGCAGCATGGGCTAGGAATTGCGAGCTTGGTGAGTCAGCTTCAGATGCTTTGCTCTTTAGGATGAAAATACCCTGCAGGTGCCATGTGGCCCAACAAAGCTGGCCCTCACATGGGTTGGTAGTTTCTTTTTTGAATATTTACCACTATGGTGATGACTTTCCTTAAGTTGTTTTTGTCAGGTGTTTCAATGTAGCAGCAAAAGTCCTAACTAGCACACATGCCTTCACAACTAAATAAAACGACACTAATTAGGGTCTTTGCAAAAGTCATTTTGCTGATTGATGCAAAAGAGAACCTAGCAGGGATGGGAGGTCTTGATCTCAAAAAACCATATATATCTCACCACAGATATGTGACCATTACTAATTTTTCAAAACACTTTTGCTGACGCTGAATACATACCAGGACCTATTCCAGATATTGGGAGAGAGAAATTATTAAAGGCAGGTTACCTCCCAGCCACCACCTCATCATGAGCAGTGCAGGGAAAGGGTGGGTGGAGGAGTGCCCTCAGTGCTATGGAACAGGCAGTTTGAGAGAGCTGGAGTTCTCTATCTCAGTGGAGGACCTGGGGACCTCACTCAAGAGGAGGCATGCAGGGACACTTTAGATGGGTAAAAAGGAGTCTTCCTCTAGAGAAGGCAGGAAGGTAGGTCGGTGAGCTGCACTTGTGAAAGCAAAGGAGTAAGGCATGTGGTGCCTCCCATGCAGAGATCAACATCACTGGTGCCTGCCCTGCAGAACAATAAAGGAATAGAACAGGGAATGGGAGCAGTAGACAGCAGCCAGGGGGGAAGAAAGCCTTTTGGTTCCTGTTGTTACAAGACCACAAGGAAGCAGCAGGTTTGCAAGAAGAGCAGGCACCAGGGTTGAGATGTGTAGGCAAGGTTCCTTTCTCACCTTAGAGGACATCTGCTGCAATTCACAAGATGAGAAATGGGTTTTATTGTATTTACATTGCTCTCTCTCTCTCTCTCCCTCTCTCCCTCTCTCTCCCGTGTGTGTGTGTGTGTGTGTGTGTGTGTGTGTGTGTGTGTGTGTGCGTGTGTGTGTGTGATGCACAAACCTGTGCCCTATGTACACAGGGCTGACCATGGAGGCCAGCAGAAGCTGTTTAATGTCCTGCAGCCCCAGTTACAAGTGGGTGAGCCCAATGTGGCTTCTGGAATCAAACTCAGGTCGTCTGGAAGAACAGGGATTATTTTGAATCACAGGATCATTGCTCCAGACCCTCATATTACTTTTGATGAAACTGCCCTGGGCAGGGCATTCCAATTTAATTTAACCAGAACCAACTGACCTGTGGGTGAGAATAGTGAGCCTCCAAGTTCACACTGTGAGGTTTACAGTTGCACTAAGCGGTTGACATGCTGTGTGCTTTAAGAAAAGCCTCACAGGAGGTGGACTGCCTGCCAGACACCACATCACCCTCATGTGCATTACAAGAGAAAGAGAAGGGGGAAGCTCCTAAGACTGTCTCCTGAGTGTGCTTATGTGAGGAGGTAAAATGATTATTCAAAGAGGTAGGGAGGAAGGAAAGGGGGAGGGGGAAGGAGAGAGATCCACAACTTCTATTGACTATGTACAAAAGGATCCAGAAGCTCAGGATGTTGGAGTGGGCTCGCAGGTAAGGACTGAGGAATGGCTACTATTAAGAAAGGACGGTCTCTGCTCCCAGACCCCGTGGCTCGAGAGAGACGTCACCGCCTGGTCAGGTGGGCATTCCTGAGGCTGCAGAGCAGAAGAGACCACCAATACTGCCCACCCCTGCCCAGATCCCTGGCCCAAGAGGAAACTGTATAAGGCCTCTGGGTTCCCGTAGAGGAGGGCCCAGGAGCAGCAGGACCCCTGCGCCTGAGACACCTCCGGAACCTGAAGGAACAGACCGGATAAACAGTTCTCTGCACCCAAATCCCGTGGGAGGGAGAGCTAAACCTTCAGAGAGGCAGACACGCCTGGGAAACCAGAAGAGACTGCACTCTGCACACATTACTGATTCCAGAGGAAAACACCAAACGCCATCTGGAACCCTGGTGCACTGAAGCTCCCAGAAACGGCTGCGCAGATCTTCCTGGTTGCTGCCGCCGCAGAGAGCTCGTGGGCAGCACCCTGCGAGCAAACTTGAGCCTCGGGACCACAGGTAAGACCAACTTTTCTGCTGCAAGTGACCTGCCTGGTGAACTCAAGACACAGGCCCACAGGAACAGCTGAAGACCTGTATAGAGGAAAAACTACACGCCCGAAAGCAAAACAATCTGTCCCCATAACAAGCTGAAAGAAAACAGGAAAACAGGTCTACAGCACTCCTGACACACAGGCTTATAGGACAGTCTAGCCACTGTAAGAAATAGCAGAACAAAGTAACACTAGAGATAATCTGATGGCGAGAGGCAAGCGCAGGAACCCAAGCAACAGAAACCAAGACTACATGGCACCATCGGAGCCCAATTCTCCCATCAAAACAAACATGGAATATCCAAACACACCAGAAAAGCAAGATCTAGTTTCAAAATCATATTTGATCATGATGCTGGAGGACTTCAAGACAGACGTGAAGAACTCCTTTAGAGAAACACAGGAAGACATTCATAAACAAGTAGAAGCCTACAGAGAGGAATCACAAAAATACCTGAAAGATTTCCAGGAAAACATAAATAAACAAGTAGAAGCCCATAGAGAGGAGACACAAAAATCCCTGAAAGAATTCCAGGAAAACACAATCAAAAAGTTGAAGGAACTAAAAATGGAAATAGAAGCAATCAAGAAAGAACACATGGAAACAACCCTGGATATAGAAAACCAAAAGAAGAGACAAGGAGCTGTAGATACAAGCTTCACCAACAGAATACAAGAGATGGAAGAGAGAATCTCAGGAGCAGAAGATTCCATAGAAATCATTGACTCAACTGTCAAAGATAATGTAAAGCAGAAAAAGCTACTGGTCTAAAACATACAGGAAATCCAGGACTCAGTGAGAAGATCAAACCTAAGGATAATAGGTATAGAAGAGAGTGAAGACTCCCAGCTCAAAGGACCAGTAAATATCTTCAACAAAATCATAGAAGAAAACTCCCCTAACCTAAGAAAAGAGATACCCATAGGCATACAAGAAGCCTACAGAACTCCAAATAGATTGGACCAGAAAAGAAACACCTCCCGTCACATAATTGTCAAAACACCAAACGCACAAAATAAAGAAAGAATATTAAAAGCAGTAAGGGAAAAAGGTCAAGTAACATATAAAGGGAGACCTATCAGAATCACACCAGACTTTTCGCCAGAAACTATGAAGGCCAGAAGATCCTGGACAGATGTCATACAGACCCTAAGAGAACACAAATGCCAGCCCAGGTTACTGTATCCTGCAAAACTCTCAATTAACATAGATGGAGAAACCAAGATATTCCATGGCAAAACCAAATTTACACAATATCTTTCTACAAATCCAGCACTACAAAGGATAATAAAGGGTAAAGCCCAACATAAGGAGGCAAGCTATACCCTAGAAGCAAGAAACTAATCGTCTTGGCAACAAAACAAAGAGAAGAAAAGCACACAAACATAACCTCTCATCCAAATCTGAATATAACAGGAAGCAATAATCACTATTCCTTAATATCTCTCAACATCAATGGCCTCAACTCCACAATAAAAAGACATAGAATAACAAACTGGATACGCAACGAGGACCCTGCATTCTGCTGCCTACAGGAAACACACCTCAGAGACAAAGACAGACACTACGTCAGAGTGAAAGGCTGGAAAACAACTTTCCAAGCAAATGGTCAGAAGAAGCAAGCTGGAGTAGCCACTCTAATATCAAATAAAATCAATTTTCAACTAAAAGTCATCAAAAAAGATAAGGAAGGACACTTCATATTCATCAAAGGAAAAATCCACCAAGATGAACTCTCAATCCTAAATATCTATGCCCCAAATACAAGGGCACCTACATACATAAAAGAAACCTTACTAAAGCTCAAAACACACATTGCACCTCACACAATAATAGTAGGAGATTTCAACACCCCACTCTCATCAATGGACAGATCATGGAAACAGAAATTAAACAGAGACGTAGACAGACTAAGAGAAGTCATGAGCCAAATGGACTTAACAGATATTTATAGAACATTCTATCCTAAAGCAAAAGGATATACCTTCTTCTCAGCTCCTCATGGTACTTTCTCCAAAATTGACCATATAATTGGTCAAAAAACGGGCCTCAACAGGTACAGAAAGATAGAAATAATCCCATGCGTGCTATCAGACCACCACGGCCTAAAACTGGTCTTCAATAACAATAAGGGAAGAATGCCCACATATACGTGGAAATTGAACAATGCTCTACTCAATGATAAGCTGGTCAAGGAAGAAAGAAAGAAAGAAATTAAAAACTTTTTAGAATTTAATGAAAATGAAGGTACAACATATGCAAACTTATGGGACACAATGAAAGCTGTGCTAAGAGGAAAACTCATAGCGCTGATTGCCTGCAGAAAGAAACACGAAAGAGCATATGTCAGCAGCTTGACAGCACACCTAAAAGCTCTAGAACAAAAAGAAGCAAATACACCCAGGAGGAGTAGAAGGCAGGAAATAATCAAACTCAGAGCTGAAATCAACCAAGTAGAAACAAAAAGGACCATAGAAAGAATCAACAGAAACAAAAGTTGGTTCTTTGAAAAAATCAACAAGATAGATAAACCCTTAGCCAGACTAACGAGAGGACACAGAGAGTGTGTCCAAATTAACAAAATCAGAAATGAAAAGGGAGACATAACTACAGATTCAGAGGAAATTCAAAAAATCATCAGATCTTACTATAAAAGCCTATATTCAACAAAACTTGAAAATCTGCAGGAAATGGACAATTTCCTAGACAGATACCAGGTACCGAAGTTAAATCAGGAACAGATAAACCAGTTAAACAACCCTATAACTCCTAAGGAAATAGAAGCAGTCATTAAAGGTCTCCCAACCAAAAAGAGCCCAGGTCCAGACGGGTTTAGTGCAGAATTCTATCAAACCTTCATAGAAGACCTCATACCAATATTATCCAAACTATTCCACAAAATTGAAACAGATGGAGCACTACCAAATTCCTTCTATGAAGCCACAATTACTCTTATACCTAAACCACACAAAGACCCAACAAAGAAAGAGAACTTCAGACCAATTTCCCTTATGAATATCGACGTAAAAATACTCAATAAAATTCTGGCAAACCGAATCCAAGAGCACATCAAAACAATCATCCACCATGAGCAAGTAGGCTTCATCCCAGGCATGCAGGGATGGTTTAATATACGGAAAACCATCAACGTGATCCATTATATAAACAAACTGAAAGAACAAAACCACATGATCATTTCATTAGATGCTGAGAAAGCATTTCACAAAATTCAACACCCCTTCATGATAAAAGTCCTGGAAAGAATAGGAATTCAAGGCCCATACCTAAACATAGTAAAAGCCATATACAGCAAACGAGTTGCTAACATTAAACTAAATGGAGAGAAACTTGAAGCAATCCCACTAAAATCAGGGACTAGACAAGGCTGCCCACTCTTTCCCTACTTATTCAATATAGTTCTTGAAGTTCTAGCCAGAGCAATCAGACAACAAAAGGAGGTCAAGGGGATACAGATCGGAAAAGAAGAAGTCAAAATATCACTATTTGCAGATGATATGATAGTATATTTAAGTGATCCCAAAAGTTCCACCAGAGAACTACTAAAGCTGATAAACAACTTCAGCAAAGTGGCTGGGTATAAAATTAACTCAAATAAATCAGTAGCCTTCCTCTACACAAAAGAGAAACAAGCCGAGAAAGAAATTAGGGAAACGACACCCTTCATAATAGACCCAAATAATATAAAGTACCTCGGTGTGACTTTAACCAAGCAAGTAAAAGATTTGTACAATAAGAACTTCAAGACACTGAAGAAAGAAATTGAAGAAGACCTCAGAAGATGGAAAGATCTCCCATGCTCATGGATTGGCAGGATTAATATAGTAAAAATGGCCATTTTACCAAAAGCGATCTACAGATTCAATGCAACCCCCATCAAAATACCAATCCAATTCTTCAAAGAGTTAGACAGAACAATTTGCAAATTCATCTGGAATAACAAAAAACCCAGGATAGCTAAAACTATCCTCAACAATAAAAGGACTTCAGGGGGAATCACTATCCCTGAACTCAAGCAGTATTACAGAGCAATAGTGATAAAAACTGCATGGTATTGGTACAGAGACAGACAGATAGACCAATGGAATAGAATTGAAGACCCAGAAATGAACCCACACACCTATGGTCACTTGATTTTTGACAAAAGAGCCAAAACCATCCAATGGAAAAAAGATAGCATTTTCAGCAAATGGTGCTGGTTCAACTGGAGGTCAACATGTAGAAGAATGCAGATCGATCCATGCTTATCACCCTGTACAAAGCTTAAGTCCAAGTGGATCAAGGACCTCCACATCAAACCAGACACACTCAAACTAATAGAAGAAAAACTAGGGAAGCATCTGGAACACATGGGCACTGGAAAAAATTTCCTGAACAAAACACCAATGGTTTATGCTCTAAGATCAAGAATCGACAAATGGGATCTCATAAAACTGCAAAGCTTCTATAAGGCAAAGGACACTGTGGTTAGGACAAAACGGCAACCAACAGATTGGGAAAAGATCTTTACCAATCTTACAACAGATAGAGGCCTTATATCCAAAATATACAAAGAACTCAAGAAGTTAGACCGCAGGGAGACAAATAACCCTATTAAAAAATGGGGTTCAGAGCTAAACAAACAATTCACAGCTGAGGAATGCCGAATGGCTGAGAAACACCTAAAGAAATGTTCAACATCTTTAGTCATAAGGGAAATGCAAATCAAAACAACCCTGAGATTTCACCTCACACCAGTGAGAATGGCTAAGATCAAAAACTCAGGTGACAGCAGATGCTGGCGAGGATGCGGAGAAAGAGGAACACTCCTCCATTGTTGGTGGGGTTGAAGACTGATACAACCATTCTGGAAATCAGTCTGGAGGTTCCTCAGAAAATTGGACATTGAACTGCCTGAGGATCCAGCTATACCTCTCTTGGGCATATACCCAAAAGATGCCCCAACATAGAAAAAAGACACGTGCTCCACTATGTTCATCGCAGCCTTATTTATAATAGCCAGAAGCTGGAAAGAACCCAGATGCCCTTCAACAGAGGAATGGATACAGAAAATGTGGTACATCTACACAATGGAATATTACTCAGCTATCAAAAACAATGACTTTATGAAATTCGTAGGCAAATGGTTGGAACTGGAAAATATCATTCTGAGTGAGCTAAGCCAATCACAGAAAGACATACATGGTATGCACTCATTGATAAGTGGCTATTAGCCCAAATGCTTGAATTACCCTAGATGCCTAGAACAAATGAAACTCAAGACGGATGATCAGAATGTGAATGCTTCACTCCTTCTTTAAAAGGGGAACAAGAATACCCTTTGCAAGGAAGAGAGAGGCAAAAGATTAAAACAGAGACTGAAGGAACACCCATTCAGAGCCTGCCCCACATGTGGCCCATACATATACAGCCACCCAATTAGACAAGATGGATGAAGCAAAGAAGTGCAGACCAACAGGAGCCAGATGTAGATCGCTCCTGAGAGACACAGCCAGAATACAGCAAACACAGAGGCGAATGCCAGCAGCAAACCACTGAACTGAGACTAGGACCCCCGTTGAAGGAATCAGAGAAAGGACTGGAAGAGCTTGAAGGGGCTCGAGACCCCATATGAACAACAATGCCAACCAACCAGAGCTTCCAGGGACTAAGCCACTACCTAAAGACTATACATGGACTGACCCTGGACTCTGACCTCATAGGTAGCAATGAATATCCTAGTAAGAGCACCAGTGGAAGGGGAAGCCCTGGGTCCTGCTAAGACTGAACCCCCAGTGAACTAGATTGTTGGGGGGAGGGCGGCAATGGGGGGAGAATGGGGAGGGGAACACCGATAAGAAAGGGGAGGGGGGAGGGTGATGTTTGCCCGGAAACCGGGAAAGGGAATAACACTCGAAATGTATATAAGAAATACTCAAGTTAATAAAAAAAAAAAAAAAAGGACGGATAAATGTGCATTCTCTGTCAGTGCTAGTGCTAACTCCTGACCTGTCCTCATTTCCTGCCTCAGAAACACAATTGGAAGTCATCAATAGGCATTCTATGATTTGCTTCTCTTGTGTCCTATTTAGGAATGGAGAATGTATCATACATACACGTGTGCATGCATGTATGAGTGCATTTATATGTGTTTGTGTGTACACTGAAATCATGTATGTATGGTCTGTGTGTGTGTGTGTGTGTGTGTGTGTGTGTGTGTGTGTGTGTGTGTGTGTGTACCAGCAATAAGAAGTGCTATTGTTGTGCTGGTGAGATGGCTCAGGTGGGAACGATGCTTGTCCCCAAGGCTGACAACTTGTGTTTCAATCCCAGGACCCACACGGTCAAAGGCAAACCCCAAATCCTGCCAGTTGTCATTTGTCTTCTCATAGTCACAGGCTTGCCATGTCATGCACAACACATACTACACACACGCACACATTTATACACACGCGCATACTCATATACACACATTCATGTTCACATGCTCTTACATACACAAACATACTCACACACTCACACATACATACATATACACTCATACATACAGACTCATGGACACATGCTCTTCCGTACACACTTACTCACATACATTCACACTCACACAGAGACACATACATATACGTGCACACACTCACACATATGCTTCCACACACACTCATGCACACGCTCACACAGTCCCACACTCTGACCCATTCACAAACTCACATACTCATACACACTCACGTACTCTTACACTCACACAGTTCACACTCACGTACACATATACATTCAAACACACACATTCATACTCACATATATGCACTATTCAGGCACACATACAAACTTTCACACACACAGACACTCATACACAACACTCACATGTACATTCACACTCACACATATGCACACTAATACATGCACACACACACACACTCATGCACACAATCACATGCTCTCACATGCACACACATACAGTAAGTACATGCAAAACCTTTACATTTCTAGTCTGCAGATTATTCTGCATGATAGTTTTGTGTAGGAACTTATTCTATCCAAGTAGCTAATTATACACACACACACACACACACACACACACACACACACACACACTCCAGTTGAGATGTTGAATATAATAAAATTCTTCCTATCCACAGAAGTATTTCATGTGATAGTTTCTCGAATACATAGAGTAAAGCAAAGCGGGCTGTTTAGCAGGGTGAAGCGGAGGAATTGAACTTGACTATTTTGGAACTATGGTCTAACGAGAGTAAAAACCCTGTTTCCTTACTTAGGTTGTTCAATGGCCAATCTCCTACTGTACCTTCACAGACAGTAAATGGTTTTTGTGTTCTGTTTTCTTGCAGAGAAGAAGGAGTGGGTGGCTGATTTAGAGTTTTGAGCTGGTACTCTTTCAGCCCGAGTGATTTACTGGGGATCTTTCAGAATTGTTCACTTAATCAGTTTTCAGTTACTTTTTTGAAGAGAAGCGGTGGTCACGAGGGGACTTCTGGTTCTCTGACAGAGGAGATGAAATCCGTCAGACGGCAGCAACATCAGCTCTGTCTATTCCATTTGTGTGCAGAAAGACAGAAAAGGAGGACTGAGAGAACTCCTCGATTCTGCAGAAATCTAACAAGGATGCGCTGCAGGATTCTATTCCCTTGAAGGTCAATCTGCGACAGCCCCGGCACCCAGGAAGTGATTCGATTCAGCTAAGAGATTGGACCTGGTAATTACACTCTCTTTAAATCTGTACCTGAGTTGTAAATTGAGAAGAAAGCCTACCCGTGATCCTTTCCTAAAAGGCAATTTCAAAACAGCTTAAGAGGCTTCAAGGTACAAGCAATTCTTTGATACATGGGCATATTGCAATTAAAGGCTATTCTGTACAATTATGTGGAAATAAGAACGTTCCCCTTTTAAAAATAAATGAAATAACTAAAATGCCCATTCTGTGCGCTTCGCCCTGAGTGCGTCTGGAAATGCAGACAGGCCTGGGTGGTGTTACCGAACATCTATTTTCCCCAAGAGATACTTTCATTAACTCAGAATCACTTCTGAAGTCAGATTCATCATCAAGCCAGTCACACTAGATGAATTTGCTTCTTAGTACCATCATGAAATTGGCTTATTTTTTCTCCTTCCTGATGGGGCGTGACAAGTCAACATGAATACCGCAAATTATGGGAACTAAAGAGAGGGCCTGCCGAGTTCCTGGCAGTAATTGTACTGGAGCAGCATCCTGCCTCTGTTCTCAGGTCCTGCACCTCCTGGTACCCTGCCCTTGATTTACTGGCTCCCTCTGTATCCTCCCCATTTCTCCTCCTCAATCCATATTCCTCCCCTTAATTGCTTACAAAAGGGTATCAAATTCTAACTCCTGCCATCCCTTAGATATATGTAGGATCCCAGCGTGAAGCTGAACTAATTAGAGAAATCGGTGGAACTCCACATTCTATAGCCCTGCCAGGCATCCTCTGAATAAAAGTCAAAACGAAAGTACTTCATTTTTCTCAGTGTGTGTCCTGGGTAGTTTCATGTCAGCTTGACACAAGCTAGATTCATCTGAAAGGAGGGACTTCAATTGAGAAAATGCCTCCCTAAGATCTGGCTGTAGGGCATTTTCTTAATTAGTGATTGATGGGGAAGGGCCCAGCCCATTGTGGGTGGTGCTGTCTGTGGGATGGTGGTCCTGGGTTCTGTAAGGAAGCAGACTGGGCATGAGAGCAAGCCAGTAAGCAGCACCTCTCCATGACTTCCGCATCAGCTCCTGCATCAGATTCCTGCCCTGCTTGAGTTCCTGCCCTGACTTCCCTCAATGATGGACGACAGTGTGGAAGTGTAAGCTAAATAAACCCTTTGGGTCACGGTACTTTATGGCAGCAATAGAAACCCTGACTAAGACAGTGTGAAATCTCTACCCCATTTCCATCCCTTTTTGTGTATGTGCCAAACTCTGATCATATTGTAGCACAGTTTTGGGAACTGTCATACTTTGGAGCTGTTCTTACCGAGTAGTCTGAAAAGTAAGGCCCAGTCATTGATCACCTGGGGGCGATGAACCCCAGAGTGACATTTCCCTGGTTTCATCTCTATTGATCTTTTAAGTATTACTACTATAACCTGTTGAAACCATGAACATACCTTCATCCTAAAAATATCTATAGGGCCATTTTGCTATATGAACTTTGGATAGGGAGAGGGGGGAAATTCGCTCTTTTCACAAAGGAGTTTTTCAAAGTCTACAAATGGAATGGAGCCAGTGGTTCAGTGGTTAAGAGTACCATCTGTTCTTCCATAGGACCAGGGTTCGATTCCCAGCACCCACACAACAACAAGCAACTACTTGTAACTCTAGTTCCAGGGGAACCAACACCATCTAATTAGGCACCACAAACACGTGGTTCACAGACATACATATAGGTATAACATCTATACACATAAAATCAAAACAAATCTTTTAAAACCGTATGGCATAATACAAAAATCCAAGGAGAAATAAATTTTGGGCAAAAATTCAGTTTGTAAAATTTCTTGTAAATAGCCAGTCTTTAAGAAGTTGACGTTTCCCTGCCCTAGAAGTGTTGCAGGTGCGGCTGTTGTATCACGAGTACATCAATAGGTGTTGGAGAGGAGAGGGACTATGTCTACACTCAGTGTTCTGACCTGGGAACATCTGAAGGATTACTAGCCTAACATTTTCTGAAAAAAGCCAGCCTGAGACAATTACCAGTCCAGCCCCAGGCAGTCCCACATGGGCTTCTCAGACTTCTAGTACAGAAAAACCCCACTGGGAAGTAAGCCTCAGACAAAGACTTTTCAAGGGGCCAGCCTGGTAAGGAACAAGAGCTATGGACCCTGGTCCGAAAGTTAGCCTGAGATGACCACCGTTCCAGCTCCACGCAGGGATTGATGGAGGGGGCACACCATGCCAGAGATGACCACTGCCCAGCACTATAACGCAGGGTCACGGCATAGCACTTCTTAGATCACTCCTGACATGATCCCAGACACTCAGAAACCACAGATGCCATTAAGAGGAGCAAGTAAGTGGTAGAGAAATGAAAGAGAAAGAAAAACAGAAGGATGTAGGCACAGTGAAGAGAGGCAAAAGAGAGTAGTGAGGGACAGCCTAGTGTGAGTGGCTAAGTAGCGGATGATGCCACCCCGGGCCATGGTGGGGTCCTGGCCTGTGCTACTACCAGGGGCCTCATCTGGGTCTGTTACCACCAAAGGCCAGGCAGATGTCCCTGGTCTGGGTTACTGCAGGGGACATGTCGATGTTTGAGGGCTGTGTAGAACCTGTCTCACCCCTCACCTAGGCATCCTGGAGGAGTTATCCCTGGGGTCATGAGAGCAGGAGAGATGACTCCATATCAAACTTGGGACACCTGTTCCTGGGACAGCACAAACCCCACACATTTCTGGTGATGCTGGGTAGTCGCCCCTAAGGATCATGGGAGAGCTGGCCCTACCTAATACTCATCTCCGATGTGGTGGCGTTGATGGGGGATAACCTGTTATGCCATACCTCACCCTTAACCACCTGTGACAGGCAGGAGACCTGGCTCTGGGATCATGAGAACAATAGAGCTATCACTGCTCCTCACTCTGGAGAGCAGGCCCTGCACCTCACTTAGGCTGCACAGTAGAGTTGGCCTTAGATATGGAAGTTGCAGGTAAGCCAGCCCCAACAGCATGAGTGGGAGAGAGCTGACCCTGTCTCTTATCTGCTGGGCAGTGGCATGGACAAAGGAGAGATGCCCTTCTCATCTCTTCCTCATCTCTTGCTAGCTGTGTCAAGCAGGAGAACCAGCACCAGGGTCAGGAGAGCTGGAGAACTGGCCATGTCCCTCACTGGCTACTACACTCGGGAGAGCAGGCCCTGCACCTCACATGGGCGGCAGGATAAAGTTGGCCCTGATTGTAGGGGTTGGTGGTGAGCTGAACCCAAGGGGGAGAGAGGGGGAGAGCTGGGGGACTGAGCAGCTCAGATAACTCTCAGGCCCAAGTCCAGGGCTTTGAGTTCATCACTGAACTGCTGGGGTGCATGAAGGGTTTGTCCTACAAATCCCTGTGACACAGGGCAACAATGGGAGCTTCTAATATCAATAGAGTATCAGAAGCCTTGTACCAGACAGAGTCATTGAAATAAATATTTGCAAGCAAATAAGTATAGACAAAAGGGTGCATTATGAGACACAATGTAACACACTACAGCTTCCACAAGGTTTTTTATCTCTGTCAGAGGGCAGGTTACAAGGGAAGAAGAAAGGTAGAGAAGAGGGGGAGATTAGTTAGACTAGGGTACAATATGTGAGATTCACAAGAACAGAGAGAGAGACAGAGACAGAGACAGAGAGAGACAGAGACAGAGACAGAGACAGAGACAGAGAGACAGAATTGAATTTTTGTTTTGTTTTCTGTGGTTAATCTTGATTTTACTTGTCTAAATAGCATTGCTATGTAGAGTACATCTTCACTGATCTGCAGAAAATCTGCCAAGTTGGGTGGGATAATGACCAGCAGTTATCTGATTAATTTTATAGGGACAGAAAAGGCATATCAGCTGCAAGCATCAATCTTGAAATGAGTTTTCTGAAGGCCCTGTATTTCAGAATTATCCATAGCAGACCAAGCAGCATGGTGGACCATCTCCAGGAAAGTCATCTGCTAGCCTTTAGCCTATCCTAGATGGTTCCCCAACAGAAGGAAGAAGCAAGGAAAAGAAAGGAGAGGAAAAGGGAGGGAGGGGAGGAGAAGGGAGGGAAAAGAGGAGAGGCAAGGAGAGGTATCTTAGGGTTTTAGTGCTATAACAGATACCATGACCAATACAAGTCTAAAAGACAACATTTAATTGGGGCTGGCTTACAGGTTCAGAGGTTCAGTCCATTATCATCAAGGCAGGAACATGGCAGCATCCAGCAGGCATGGTGCAGGAGGAGCTGAGAGTTCTACATCTTCATCTAAAGGATGCTAATGGAAGACTGGCTTCTAGGCATCTAGGAGTGACACAACTACTCCAACAAGGCCACACCTCCAAACAGTGCCACTCCCTGGGCCAGGTATATACAAACCGTCACAAGAGGGAGAAGAGAGGAGGCATTCCACCACAATATGGAGCATGTTGGTAAAGACACCCAAACTATCTTGTCAAACCATTTGCTCCAATTGACATCTGCAGAGCAAGAAAAGTAATCCCGCTGAATCCTGCTGAAATTGCTGATTCACAGAGTCACGAGATGTAAAAGCTGTACTGGAGACCAAATGTCACTTGTTATGAACTAATAGGCACCAAACAAATGTGCTAGAAATTTTGTTTGGGAATCTTTGAACCTTCCACATCCCTTTTCATAAATATGATTGGGGTGGAACAGTAAAAAAGCAAAAGGAAATGTAATTACAGACAGGCATCTGCATGGAGATTAACTTAGGGAAGTTAGGTTTTCCTCTTTTTTGGCCCAAAGTGGACCATGTACTCTACAAAAATGATAATCCTGTGAGAAAGGACCAGGCAAGCATTGGCTGCATACAATGATCCAGTTCATAGTAGAGAAGAAATCCTGATGAGTATATAGAGAAGAGTTCACTATTACTAACATTTTCTTTCCCAATATTCATTCATCCATCTAGTGGACTTGAGGTATGTGATATAGTTCACATGTAGAAGTCAGAGACCCAATCTGTGGGCATTCATTTTCTCCCTCCACCATGAGGGTTCTGGAAATCAAACTCAGGTTGTCAGGCTTAGGAGCACACATCTTTACCAGCTGAACCATCTCACCAACTCCTAATATCTTTTTCCTATAATTCCTTGCTCTGGGTTATTTTGCCTGTCATAACTGCCACCATACATGAGACACTTGCTGTTCACGGGATCACAGAAACTTGAGCTAAGAAATGCAAGATGGACATTGGAATTAAACACAGAGGAGGTTGTTGACATCAACACAAAAAGCCAATGATGATGATGATGACGACGACACAGGGAAAATACTATTGTCCATTCACTCAGGCAGCGAATACATTCTGCAGTCTCCCTGTCAGCCATGTCCTATTCTGTACTGCAAAGGGCTGTTAATGGAGTAGCTTACAAAGGTGATGGGAAAATAGCCAGTTTCTAACACTGTGCTTGGAAAATAGTAGAGTTGAAAAAAGAAAAACTTCAATGCCAATACTATATAGGAATTTGACAAGTAGCAGGAGAAAATGGCCCATCCAAGTCAAAGCCCATCTCTCATTTTAAATGTGTCCTCAAGGGGTTGTACGTCATTTGCCACCAACTATGACTTATAAGTATCTGAGTTTTGGTGTTTGCAGAGATCAGTCCCCAATAGACCTATTACACAACAAGCAATTGCACACAGCTGGGAAATTGTACTTTGTAACTACACTATCCTTCAGCACTCACTCTGACTAGAATGTAAATAATTCGGGGAATTATATGGCTTAACATACATATACATTTAAAATGAAGCTAGAAGAAAAAGTTAAAGCTGAGGATATGAGTGTATACCCATGACATCCTTTTTCACACTACCCAAACCTGCATCCAACCTTCCCAGTTACTATGGTGCACATAATCATTTAAACTCACAGTGTCTCCTAGACACTTTTTGCTGGGTTTGGTTTTGGTTTTTTAGGGAGAATTCTATTTGACTGTGATGCTTGAAGCCCTCCTAGGAGATAGGGGAAGATATTCTTCTCTGTGTGGTAAATGAACATGACTTTGACTTGACCATGGATGTCTTTCTGGCATTTGATATTACTTAGCTAGGTGTCTTCCCTTGTTAAGTCATCTCTGTAATACCCACCTTGGGAGTTATTGTAAAGGAAGTGATCATATAAAAACATGGAACCGGACTCCACACTACCTGTGGATCCATTGATGGGCACTTGACTTCACTTTGACTCAGTTTCCTGTCATGTAAAAATGACTCTAGTGTCTGCTGCAAATTAACAACATAGAGTTATGTAAGAACCAGATGCAGATATATGCATAAGAATCCAGTAGGCACTGGCTTCATGAGATCAATCAGTCAACAAGTCATAACTATTGTTGTGACAATGCTGAATTTAAGAAGGCACAGTAACTCCCATCCCCTTTGGATCTAGGACAGAAAAACTAGGCTATGGCACCTTTTCACTACCAATTCTGATTTGGGATCTGTATAGTCAAACATTATCTGGGTTTGTAACTTGTTAGAGACCTGAATTCATTGTAAAATAACTACAAATGTCCAATTTTCAACAGCTTTGTCCAGTAATTCTCGGTCCTAATAACACATTTAAACAAAAGTACTCTAGATCTTTCTGGATTGACATATAGACCACACCCTTCCTTGTCAATAAGGCTCTGTATGTGAGTCTGCTGTAAGAGCCACGTGTTTAGTCCTTTGAGATCTGTCTCCTTGATTGTGTATGTCACAGCCAAAGACCATATTAAACTGAGGCCTCAGAGAAGAAGAAGTCAATTCAAAACTTGATGATCCTTTTCTTTTTCCCTCCTGAAGCTTCTATTAACTCAAGGCCCTACTGCCATAATCCTACATCTTAGCATAATCTTGGACCATGAGTAGAATATTGACTAAACAGATTTGTATATCACAGGAATTCAAATCCATGAATTAGTTGCTATGAACACTGCATCTGCCAGGAGTCACATATGCAGTTAAAATAATTAGCCTTGAGATAGAAATGTATGCTCAGTCAGAAGTTACCAGTAAAACTTCTCAGAAAATCTAGGAACCTTAGGTAAATGTGTCCATCTGAAGCTGGATAAATAGAACTCCAAATTCTTCACCTTCCATTCAATGCAATCAACTCTCATCTTGGTGATTTTATATTTTGACATGTTCTGAAGGGAAAATAAAATTTAAAAAGTGAATTTAAGAATACTATATATACTATACTATATATTATATATCACTAGATTTTAGCACTTGTATATCAAGGGAAAAGGATTTGGTAATGATCTAAGCTATTTTGATTCATATTAACAGTGTCTTGATCTTTTTTTTTAATGCCAAACAAAACTAATGTCTTTACAGTACTTAATTAGTCTATTCTCACTGGCTAGCCAAATGGACCAGGTGGTTGCCAAAACACTATTAGTTTTAGTGTGCAAACAACCACAGCATGAGGTTTGCTATGGTAATTCCTTCCTCAGGATACAAACCCAGTTGAGAGTAAGACCTCTTAGAGAACAGTCATGGTACTGGGAAATTCAAGATTCCAAGCTCTCCTTCTGGGAAAGGTGAGTATGCCCAGGGAAGCCTGAATACCAACCCAACGTTTACAAGGTTTAAAAAAAACTGATTGGAAATTGCTCCTGAGAAAAGATCAAAGACTGGGGCCCTGTGGAAGGAGAAATGGGATAGTTTTTAAATCAATTTTTAAATCACAAGGCTTTGTCAGTCAGCTCAGCAGAAGGCACCAAGGTTTCTGCAGGCTAGAGAAAAAAAATTGACATAAAGAATAAGATGAAGGGGGGGAAAGATAGCAGAGACAAATTTAATGAAAAATTTTGTGTAGATTTTTAAAATTGGATTTGATTCTCTCTCTCTTCACAAAAACTTAAAAGGAAAAAAGGAGAAAGAATTGCCAATAATTCCCAAATAAAAAGCAATAGGAAGCATAAAATCTATCCAGCTGGTCAGGAGCACACACACACACACACACACACACACACATACACACACACACACATACACACACACACACACACACACACACACACGTACACACATGGTTGTTAAGACAGACAGCTCAAGATTCAGGCCTTTGTCCCCTGCTTGCCAGGCATGACGTGTCACTTCTGAAGCTTTGCGTTTTCATCTCTGAGAGGCAGTTCTTGTGTGTGCTGCACATGGATTGGCTACTGTAAGACTAGAAAGGGGGAGACCACGGGGACAAGGGTGAAGAAGGGAACTACTTACTCCAGAGGCCACCTGAAATCT
The DNA here is from genome assembly GCF_021556685.1 of Rattus norvegicus. Lineage (NCBI taxonomy): Eukaryota > Metazoa > Chordata > Mammalia > Rodentia > Muridae > Rattus > Rattus norvegicus. The sequence goes on along the minus strand of NC_141553.1, from coordinate 22,878,518 downwards.
CTCGCCTGCTAACAGTCAAGAGTTCCAGCCCAATTAACTTCATCTGTTGTGCAGGATGTAAACATGGACATAGTGTGCCTTTCACACAGCCGTGTAATATATAAGAAGGCTAAAAGAGCAGGCTGGTGAGGTGGCTCTGCTGGAAAAAGCACTTGCTGCCTAGCCTGACAGCCAGAGTTTGATCTCCAGAGCCCACACAGTAGAAAAAACAGTAATTCCCCCAAGTGTCCTCTGCTCGCCACAGTTGTGTCAAGTTGCACACATACACACACATACATACACACATGCACACACATACACACACATACACACATACATGAACACACATACACATATACTGAATAAATAAGTTTAATATTTAATGTTTAAAGAATGTGTGAAAAATAATGATTAAAATATTAAAACATGACCTCACTTATTTCACAGCTATTAACCTGCAATTTTCTAGGGCTCTCACCACAGAAACCCCACTTACAGTAAAAGACATGCCCCAAATGCCTTGTGCAGAAGGAGTGGCTACTGGTTTCTTTTATCAGATTATAATCCCTCCTAGAGATCTCCAGAGCCACCTACTGCCATGATTGGTTATCATTATTGAAAAGGAGGGGGAAAGGGGAAAAGAAAAGAAAAGGTTTCATAGCAATCCTTTCGGATGCAACTTGAGAACAGCCAAAATGGTGTATGTGTCTGTGGTTAAGACACCTAAGTGTGACTAGTGTGAGGAGTTCTTGTGCAGCACTTTCTTGGGGGTAACTTGTCCTTTCCCTTGGCCCTTGTCTATTTGTAATGAACTTTGTGCTGGTTGGTCCTGAAATTCTTTTCTAAAGCTCAGCAAAGGATCCGGTCTTTCCTGTGCTGAGGATTAATAGGATAACCCCTGAATTTGTTTAGGGAACTCAGGATGCTATAGATGACAAGAAGAAACTGTACCGCTGTCCCCATCACCAGTGAGTAAGGGAGTATGCTTCATAGCAAACATCAGACGATCAGACACTTCACTTTCCTTCCCCCACATTCATCTGAGCTATCTAGATGGAATGACGTCAGATAACTTGTAAACCACCTCTAACCACTGACTGACCAGGTATGTAGCATATGGCTGGAAAGGCTAACAATCACTGACCAAGTCTTTATATTGGATAGTATTGGGCTTCTCGGTTTTGACAGCTATTGGAGTTGGGGGTCACCTTTGCTACAAGAAGCACAGCCCACGAATAGAAGTTTCAGCACCACCTTGAGACCTATCGGAAACAGGGAATTTCAAACCATCCCATAAGCCAGTCCATACCAGAATGTGCATTTTGAAAGTCTCATAATGACATCCATGAATATTAATGTTTGAGACACACAGGTCTGACAGCCCAGGCAAAGAAAAACTGTGTTCTCTATTTCAAATGATTGTAGATCTGAGTTCTATGGATCTGAAGCCTACCAATCAAAATACTACAAGAAAATGGACTTGTACATATGTCTAGTGTTGTTCAGATACACCTAACCTCTAGGTGATTCTTTCTATAGAAAGACTCCCTTCCTTTGTCAGTAGTGGATATTATAAAATGGTCAGTCAGCCAAGCATTCAAAGTTTTTCCAAAGTAATGTTCACAAGTCACAATAGACTATTCTCCATGGTTCCCCAAATATATTCAAGAAATTCACAATTTAATTCAGTTTATATGAAAAGAATTATTTCTTACAGAATTATAATTACACAAAAGGCACTTTTAAGGTTCTATTATTTTTCTTTTACACATTCACGAACAGTCCTAAAAGCTGAAGACATTCGCATGAACTGTTTTTCAAAAAGGTCCTTCACCAAAACAAAGCCTGAAGTCTATGACTTCATTCCTCATGGACAGGAGTCTCCTCATAAGGACTTGGCATCCTGAAACTGATGCCTAGAACAGATGAGAGACTCCTCATTTTCCGGACCAGTGAAGCCAAGGTAACCTGAAGCAGGGAAGACAGCTAAGGAGGCAGGTGGCAAACACACACCTCTGAACTATGATGGAGATGAGACAGGGACGGGGGGCGGGGGCAGATAGATTCAGGACAAGAAAAACCTGGAATGGTACACAGGTCCTCCCATGACTCCCTTGTGTAGCTTTTCTAAGCCTTGGTTTTCCTTTTCTATAAAATAAAGATATGCCCCTCACTGGATTGTGGCACAACTCAAATTAAAGTGAATATACATCACGCATCCAGCGTGGTACCTAGAAAACAGTAAGGACTCAATACATCATAGCTGTTAAGGTCATTATTTAGGAGTAGAACTGGCATCTTCAACCAGAAATAGTAGGATGGTTATTATCAATTGCCACCTGATAGGATCTACTTGTAATTAAGAGAGGCGCCTCGGGGCAGGTCTATGAGGGCATTTATAAGAAGAACTAATGGAGCAGAGAGGAATCAATCCAGAATAGATGACGCAGTCTAGTGAGTGGCCATGTAAAGAGGTCCATGTTAAAATCAGAGTTGTTTTTGGCTATCTATCTTCACTTCTATATTAATCAGGGTTCTCTAGAGTGGCCAAACTTATAGAATAAATATCTGTATATAGATAGGTAGATAGATAGATAGATAGATAGATAGATAGATAGATAGATAGATAGATAGATAGATAGATAATGGGAGTTATTAGAATGACTTACAGGCTATGGTCCAACTAATCCAACAATAGTTGTCTATGAATGAAAAGTTCAAGAATCCAGAACTTGCTCAGTCCACAAGATTGGCTGTCTCAGACGCTCGTCAGTGGATGCTAAAAATCCCTGGAGAAATAGGCTCTAACACCAGTGAAGTAACACACTTGCTGGCAAGGCAGGAACAAGCAGACAAGCAGCAAAAGCTTCCTTCTTCCATGTCTTTATACAAGCAGAAGGTGTGGTCCAGAATAAAGGTATGTCTTTCTGCCTCAAGATGCACATTAAAGGCATGTGCCTTTCTGCTTCAAGATCTGGATAAGAGGTGGATCTTCCTACTTCAAATTAAGCAAAAATTTCCCTTACTTGGCATGCCCTCCATTTTTAAATTTTAGTTAGTTCCAGATGTAGTCGATTTGACAACCAAGAACAGTCATCGCAACATCTAACTGGTGAGTGCATCTGTAGTAGATTGAATGAGAATGGCCCCCTAGAGGCTCATGTGTTTGAGTACATGGTCCGCTTTGGTAGAACTGTTTGGGAAGGATTAAGAAGTATAACCTTGTTAGAAGAGGTGTGTCTCTGGATGTAGCTTTCTCTCTCTCTCTCTCTCTCTCTCTCTCTCTCTCTCTCTCTCTCTCTCTCTCGTGTGTGTGTGTGTGTGTGTGTGTGTCTGTGTGTGTGTGTGTGTGTGTGTGTGTGTGTGTGTGTGTGTGTGCCTCAAGCTTGTGGATTAGATGTAAACTCTCAGCTTCTGCTCCAGCACCATACCTACCTGTCTGCCCAATGCCATGACACCCTGCCCATGATGACCAGGGTTTCTGTACCTCTGAAACTGTGAGCAAGCCTTCAAATCAAATGCTTTCTTTTATGTGTTGCCTTGGTCATGGTGTCTCCTCACAGCAATAGAAAAGTAGCTCAGACAGCATCTATCCCTGCTGATATTAGGGTACCATTTTTTTACAACATCACATCTCAGAGATCATCTATCTCTGCTGATACTAGGATACCATTCTTTATAGCATCACATCCCAGTTACTATCCCTGCTGATACTAGGGTACCATTCTTTATAGCATCACATCCCAGTTACTCTCCCTGATGATACTAGGGTATCATTCTTTAAGACATCACATCTCAGTTACCCTCCCTGATGATATTAGGGTACCATTCTTTAAGACATCACATCTCAGTTACTCTCCCTGATGATACTAGGGTACCACTCTTTACAACATTACATCCCAGTTCCTCTAACTTTCCAGGAGGGTCTCTAGGTCAGTGACTCTCAGCATCTTCTAACCCTAATCAAGGCCAGATTGGGACTGATGAGGTGCCCATATCTGTAAGCAAAGAAACTACTGAATTTTCAGGCTTTTTCCAGTATACAAATAGCAGCTGCTGAACTACTACTCTACCATAAGACCCATTCTAAAGTCCATGTAATAGCATACTCTGCTGGTTCTGTTCCTCCAGAGAACCTAATACAGAGGCAGACTATACCTCACTGCCTGCGAGTCAGGTGGATTCCCCTTGAGCACCAGGAACACTAATGAACAATGTGCTCTGTAATTTATATAAGAAACTACATCACCTTGCTTTACAGTGCTTTTCTCGGCCCAGGGACTTTTCAGAGTACTTTACATAATGTTTTTTAATCTTTGAATATAATATATTCAGTAATCACACATGGAGCCTCCATTATTCTCTCTACTTTACAGTATTAAATTATTTAAAAACATAACCAGAGGCATGCCCTGACCAAGGACACACAATAAAATAAATGTCATAGAGGCTGTAATGGTTTTTTTGGTTTTGTTCTTTTCATTCCTACTGAGAATCTTCTTTTGCTTTAAAAAAAAAAATCATACAATGTATTTCAATCATGTTTTCTCCTCCCCTAATCCCTCCCATCCTCCCCACTTTCCTACCCACCCAATTTTGTTCTCTCTCTCTCTCTCTCTCTCTCTCTCTCTCTCTCACACACACACACACACACACACACACACACACACACACAAAAGGAAACTACATAAACACTTCCTACTCAGAATCTTAAACTTAGGAAGTATTTGAAGAAAATCCTGATTAGGAAGATTGAACACTACACCGATAGATTGCATATGTCAACCTGACTTGACTAACAAGCCCATTCGTTGAGTTAAAACTTAGTCTAGATGCCATAGTGAAGGTATTTAGATGTAATTAACATTTTCATCAGTAGACTTTGGGTAAGGCAGATTGCACTCCTTACTGTAGATTAGTTCACCTCATCAATCAGAAGTCCTTCTAAAAACAAAGACAAAGATTTTTCCAGACAAGAAACTTAGCCTCTAGGTTGTGGGAGAATGCTTTGTAGACTACCCCAGTGGAATTCAAACACACAAAACCACCACGTCAGCCTGGCATGAATAACTAACCTGAAGGTCTGCCTTGTAGACATCATCCTTCTCCGGACCCCCCACAATCCCATGATGCAATTCCATAAAGTAAATGAAGTAAGTAAAATAAAGTAGCATATTGGTGATGTTTCTCTGGAAAATACTAATAAAATAGTTAAGTACATCACCTCCCTCTCCCAACCATCGAAACTTCAGAGATTGAAGGAGAAGAACTGATTCTTCCAAGTTGACATCTTACGTCCACACTCACGTCATGGTAAACATACATTTTCTCTCCCCCCCTCCTTTTCTTCCTCTCTCCTTCTCTCTTCCTTTCTCAGTTCTCCTTATTTTATGTGCACACGTGTTTGGCCTGCAAGTACGTTTACCACAGCATGTCTGGTACCTGTGGAGGTCAGAAGAGGGATCAGAATCTAGAGTGACAAATGGTTACAAATGCCACATGAGAGCCGAAAACGGAACCCGAGTCTCTCTAGCTCTGTCCTTACAATACGTTTAAGTCAGAATGGCCAACGGATTCCTAGTGTTTCAGATTAAAGGATCATTCAGATACCTTCCCACTCCTACAGGGGATAAAATGGAGGTAAATCTAGTCACAGGGCCTCTGGAAGACTAAAATAAAGGACACTTGGCAGAGACAGCAGCAGGGAACTCCGGTGTCATTTCTTACCTACAGAAGATAAGTCTGATGACCTCCGTGAGCGAAAACTGAAGCTGACTTATTTCCAACCCAAGTAGAAAGCCTCTCTCTTCCTGTTTGCTCTGAGGAAGGACTTCGCAGCACTTCCTCCACACATCCAAATTGTCAGCATCAATTTTTATTCTTTGGGTCTATTAGTATATAAAAGAATGGCTTATCTGAACACGAGTCTTGGTGCTCTGAAAGTTGACACTACAATCTTGATGACAACTAAGTAGCAAATGGGCTGGTGCCTTCTATGCCGGACAAAGACATGACTCACCACCTCCCTGAGCCAGAAACCACCCCAAATGGAATATGTTAGAAAATTATTTCCAGAGTTTTCCATTTCAGACTTCTCTAGACTGCTAAAACTGCAACTAGTAAAACTTCACTTTAAGAGAGGCCTACTGCACATTGAAAGTGAAGAGAATTGTTGTCTTAGCCAGCATTCTTATTGCTGTGACAAAACACCAGGACCAAAAAGCAAGTTGGGGAGGAAAGGATTTATTTCCGGGCAGGAACTCAAGCAAGAGCTGATGCAGAGGCTGCGAAGAGGGAGAGGTGCTACTCACTGATTTGCTTCCCCCTGGCTTGCTCAGCTTGCCTTCTAATAGAACCCAGGATTATCAGCACTACCCACAGTGGGCCCTCCCCCATTGATCACTAATTGAGAAAGTGCCTTTCACCTGGATCTCATGGAGGCATTTCCTCAACTGAGGCTCCTTCCTCTCTGATGACTCCAGCTTCTGTCAAGTTCACACACAAACCAGCCAATATAATTATGTGCCTCTGTGCACTAAATCTTGAGTCTCCCAACCAATTCCAGGTACCTACTTACACTCTTGAGTTAGACATACCTCTCCAGGGATGGGTCTGGCCCAAACAAAGCACTATTGATAACAGATCTGGAAATACCCTTGTAGAAAAAAAGAGATTCAGCGGTAATAATGTTATCAGATGAATCTGTTGGTAAATTACTGCCACACCCACAACATATCCAAGCAGGATCTCGACATCTCATTCTTCAAGCCTAACAGAAGTTCATGCTTGCAGATGCACGAGAAGTCTCTGCACTGGATGGAGTTTGTTCTCAGTTATTCAAAAGACAAATCCCATGTAAAATAGACCCAGTTCTAAGGGTTTTTCCATTACAAGGGCATCTTGGCAAGTCAGAGCCAAGGAATACCTCCAAATCACACCACCCAATAAAACACACACAGGAGATTTATTGGGGAGAGATACAGAATGGTGGCCACCCCTGAACAGGAAGAGAGACAGTAAAGGGGTGGGCTTTTATGTGGTCTTTGGAGCATGCCTAGTGAATGGAAAAGTACCCTACATAGGAACAATTGTTTGACTCTTTATGCTAAGACACCGGGGCAGGGATTTCTAAGCTTCAGGAGCTCAGGGTCAAGCCAAGGGCAGGATAATTCTCTTCTGGCCGATTACCCTACGCCAGTACTACAGTCCTGGTGGCTTCTGATGGAGGACTGAAAATCTTAAAATGAAATCTACCTGACAGGTTTCAGACAGAAAATACCGTGAAGTTTTTGTTTGTTTATTTTTCCTGTTATCACTTTTGTTTTTTAACTTGGAGTCAGTCACCTAAAGGTGGTGATCTAGGTTAATTATCATCTCAAGTACATTTCTGCTCTCTCTTCTTTTAGAAGAGCAAAGAAGAGCAGTGTTGTGCCCGATCCACAAGACCCCCAAAATACCACTAAAGACTGATGCAAACACAAGAAGGTTTATTTGTGAGCTCAAGTTCCAACCATGATCCTTATGCAGCAGGGTAGGAGAGCTGTGTCGAGGCTCAGGGTATCAGGGTTTATAAAGGAAATGTTGCAAGCGGGAATATCCATGACTTGGTGTTATGTGATTGGAAAAGAATGTATGGAGGAATGGGCCAAACCTCAAGAAATGTTTCTAAATTAAAAAAGAGAATAACAGAATCAGGTATTGATTTTCCAGCTGATTGATCAGCTACAAGTGGCGGTGAAGTTGATTCAACTGGGAATGTACATCTGTGTTTGTTCTTGGAACTGGGACATCCCGGTACTTGGAGAGGGCAGAATTGGAGGGCCGTGACAAGTGCAAATTTTATCTTTTAGCAGCACTGAAAGACTTAAGGCTTGCCCGGAGATGGACTTTTGTGCGCCTGCAGTCTCAGAGTACAGAGGAGCTGGGAAGCAAGGTCTGGGGAGAGGGGTTGTATAAATGACCTAGGAGATTATGTAGGAAGACCAACTCTTTTATTGAAATAGTGGGCCTCATTATATAGCTCAAGTTAGGGGCAAGGGGAGGATAAGGGACACTTGAGGACAAAGACCCTCCAAGCTATCAAATAGATTAGCAGACTGCTGGTCGTATGATTTCTGAGAAACCAGTTCATTGGTGGAGAAGCAGAAGCCTAACCAACTTTATCATGACGCTGCCTTTCTCTCTATGGGATTGAGTAGGCCCAAGCTTGATTGGGGTAGGAAGAGGTCGCACTTCTGCTGTGCTCTCTTAGCGCTATCCAGGTTATGGGCAGCACTCTAGAGTCATCTGGCTGGGAACCCATAGACATTCAAGTTTGGCATGGAGAAAAATGAGCAAAGAGCTGTTAAAAATCCCTGGAGGACTTAACCTGTTACTAACCAATGGGATACAAATTAGCTTACTATAACCCCTCATTCAATACTTGAATAATTCCCATTTCACTAGACCCACAGCCAACTGGAAAGAGCAAAGCATATCTTTGCATCCCTTTTGTTAGCATCATCACATTGTTCACTGGTAAGGAGGCATGATATTTCTGACAAGGACTTTGCATGTCCACAAAGGACATCTATAATATAAAAATCCATCTAATGGAACAGTGGTTACTTGGAAAGTTTAAAGGTAGCAATAATACCAGCAACTTAAGCTAATGCTGAACACTGATCTAGATTAGAAAAATTATATAGAAAAATTATATATAAGCTAATCTTTCCAACTTGCCATCTCATCCTGCCTCTCAACCCTGGCCAGGGCTAAGTCAGGTGAGACCTCTTAGAAGAGGCAGCCAGAGCTGGAGGATAAAGGGGATAAGACTTGTGGCTGCTCTAGAGATAAGCCCAGAATACGGCTTGGAACAAATGACAAGAAAGTAGATCACTGTGACTGTCAAGGAAGAGGATCCAGGAGAAATGAAAGTGTTGAGACTCACAGATGCATCTCCAAACTGGGTGTCCAAGGAGAACTTGAAAGTGACTCCTTTCTGTCACACAAACAGCACCCTCCTGACACCACCACAGAGTAGTTAAAGTGTACCTTGTTCAAAGGTCAAGTGTGTGTGTGTGTTCATGAATGTGGGCACACCTGTGCGTGTGTGTGTGTGTGTGTGTGTGTGTGTGTGCACGCGTGTGTGTAGGGTAAAGAAGGGGCCATATTTCACACCGATGAATACATGGGACAAATGGAAAAAAGTGAAAGCCCTGTGGTCAAATAGATCTCAGGGATAAAAAGCCAGGAACAGGAAGCAGCTAGGCGGTTCACAAAGTCTCCAAGATAATTCTTAACTTTGAAATAAGAATCAATAAGGTTCTCAAGAAAACTCTTACACGAACCAAATTGTGTTCCTTAAAACAGATTAAATGCAATTTCTACTTTGACACATTGAATTTATCATCTGAGAGCACTGGACTCCACTTTTGGTTTGGGGGGTAAATTAGATAGATCAGGATATGACCACAGCACCAGGTGGCATTTTTATCCTTTGCTTTGTGGCCCACCCAAGTTACAATTACTTCATTTCCTTGAAACCTGCAGTCTTTTGAAGAGACTTGGTTCTATTGCAGCTGGTTACTTTGGAGGGGGCAGTGAATAGAACATAAGAAAGGCTCGATGACCCAGTGTAGGGGAATGCCAGGGTGGGAAGGTGGGAATGGATGGGTAAAAAGGGGAGCACCCTCACAGAAGCATGAGTGGGGGGATAGGATAGGGGGATTCTGGAGGGAAACCAGGAAAGGGGATAACATTCAAAATGTAAATAGATAAAAATATCCAATAAAAAAAGAATTATCTTTAAAAAATTACCTTAAGAAAGGTTCAGTCAAACCTTGTACATTCTTCTGTTTGAATCTTTGTTTACAGAACCCTAAGTACCCCCAAAATTCAGCAAGAAATACATTTATTCCTGTTTAATTATGTCCACATAAATAATCCTTGCTCCTTGTAGATCGATTTTGTACTTGTTTCTTCTATCTCAGCAAAGTCAACCTCCTATTGCCCATCCCTTTTGGCTTTTGAAAATTTGTGTTCAAAAAATAAGTTACCGTTTCCCCTAGTCTAAAGGTTGGAAAATTGGTTCTCGTCGTTGGGTTATTGTTTACCAACTGCGTTTGCCTTTCCTTACTCCTCCATCCAATAAAAAACATCTTGTTCAATAACTAGCTGGCTGAATTCATCTTCACATAAGTTTATTCATCTCACAGCAGCTTCTGGGCAAAGAATTCTACAAAATTCACTGACCTTGAAAGCCAGCTAGGGATGAGGGATGCTCAAACCCTTTGTAACAGAACAGAGAGATAATATTTACAGCATGGCGTGTGGTTGATACTGAAGGCTGCAGCAGACATTACTGAACTGTTTGTCATACTTGCCAACCTATTTATTCCCTGTGCATCATGGGTTTATTATGTTGACAATAGACTGCCAATGGTCATCTGCTCCTAGACTGATAGGCGGTACCCAGTATCCTGGGCAGAGGTTCCTGAACTGACAGAATGTTTTAGTCACCGTGATTAGCGTGGCCAAATATGGATGAATGAAATGGGAGAAGAGGGCTCTCGCTCTATGGAGCAAGTGCTAGCCGAGGAAGAAAGGCAGGAACAGTCCAGACCGACAGGAGCCGGATGTAGATCGCTCCTGAGAGACACAGTCAGAATACAGCAAATACAGAGGCGAATGCCAGCAGCAAACCACTGAACTGAGAAAAGGAACCCCGTTGAAGGAATCAGAGAAAGAACTGGAAGAGCTTGAAGGGGCTCGAGACCCCATATGTACAACAATGCCAAGCAACCAGAGCTTCCAGGGACTAAGCCACTACCTAAAGACTATACATGGACTGACCCTGGACTCTGACCTCATAGGTAGCAGTGAATATCCTAGTAAGAGCACCAGTGGAAGGGGAAGCCCTGGGTCCTGCTAAGACTGAACCCCCAGTGAACTAGACTGTTGGGGGGAGGGCGGCAATGGGGGGAGGGTGGGGAGGGGAACACCCATAAGGAAGGGGAGGGAGGAGGGGGATGTTTGCCCGGAAACCGGGAAAGGGAATAACACTCAAAATGTATATAAGAAATACTCAAGTTAATAAAAAAAATAAAAATAAAAATAAAAAGAAAGGCAGGAACAAATCCAAGCACGTGACTCCTGAGTTTGTCTCCACTCTCTTCTTACTCCATTTAATATCATGTCTTCAAGCCTAATCTAAGTACTTCTCCTGTGTTGAATACCTAATCTTCAAGGTATTCTTAAAGGAAAAAGGAGCATCGTTAGTTTATGGGAAAGAAATGGAGAAGAAGATTACATAAAATTCCAGTCAATGAATCCAACATCAAAGCATTTCTGAGAGCCACTGACATTACTAGGAGGCAAACAGTAACAATCTCCAGAAGTTATCAAAGAAATAATTCACATGGGAGTTCTGGTCCCTCAGTATCCAGCAGGGATGGTTTGGCTACTTTCTGGTATGCATCTGTGAGCACATGTAACATATGTTATATTGGTAAATTACCACGTGTCATTTGAGCTGGCTCTGGAAACCACGTTGCTCCCTCCCCATTTCAGACTGAAACATTTTTGTCTCAAAGCATCCTCTGAGGAGAGACCTCTTGTCTCCTACAGAGGACACTATTGTTCCTCCCATTAAATATTAGTGCCTATTATAGGAATGGGAAATAGGAAGATGATTCATGGAGAGGACAGAGAGGGTCCTCCACCCAGACCACTCTCAATGGGGAACTCTAGCAATCGTTGGCTTGTAGATCTGCCAGTCCAGTCTCTACCTTTGTCTTCACCTTGCACTCTTCCTGTGAGTCTCTTCACTCTGTCTTCTTTCTGTGTGCATCTGTCCCTCTGCCTAGGTTCCATTTTTAGAAATAACCTGGTTATATTGGACCAGCACCCATCCTAATGACCAAATATTACTCAATTAGGTCAAAAAGTGACTCTATTTTCAAATGAGCTCATATTCTGTGGTACCAAGGATTAGGAAGGACTTTGTTATCTTTTTCAGAGATACAATTCAACTCATAATGGGTTTTCATGAGAAGCTAATTAATAAGTGTAACCATGTGCTTGGCATAAAGAGTAGTTGCAGGGTCTATTCCCAGAGTTGAACAATGTATATCTAGCACATAGCATTCTGAGGTCACCACCTCAGTGGACAGGCTGAAGGGGCAATTAGTAGGGGACAACAGTGTTCTAGGCTTTGAGCTCCAACGCTCTACACTGTGTGAGGAGTAAATTCCTGCCAAGACAAACAAATGAGGGAGACTACAAGACCAAGTGAATAAGCCTCTCATCTCAGACAATAGATAGTTCTGAAAGTGGGAAAGAAAGAAGCCAAAGTATTAATCCATGAGATATTAGATGTTAGGCTGTCCTCAAATAAATAGGACCCAGACTATATTCCCAGGGGAAGAAAAGGGGATAAGAAGCTCAACCGATAGAAATTAAATCTCTACCATTTGGGTGAATAGCAACTCAAAAGCCAGAAAGCAAGTAGATTTATAGAAAAACTGTGTCTTGCTTAGTTGTGAGCATGAGTTTATAAATAGGTTTTCACTCTAAATTAATCCTGCTAATCAAATAGTAATTTAGTATTCCTATGGCCAAAAGTCATTGCACCTCCGTCGGGGAATCGCAGCTCTCTGACACATTAGATTTGCAGTTACAACTGGAAGTTAGGGGGGTAAATTATTCTTCCTTGGTTCTATCTTCATTTTCCCCATAACTTTCAATCAACAATACAGACTCCCTATGTCATCATCTAATAAATAGTACTTTACCTACTGGGACAGCTAAATAAAATAGTTGAAACTCGAACAACATCAAAGAATACATAACATCCGATTTATATATTGAAGATAGCATAATCCAAAGCTTACTACAGCCTATTGCCTGAATGTATGCATGTTTAAGTTCAGGAACTCATTCATATTTCACCTATAATTTTACATACATACATTTGTACAAAATATATGACATGTTAGTTTGTAATTGTAAGTTTACAACCAAAATATTGAATTCCCAGAAGTTTTTCCTTTCGATATCTCAAATTTGACTTCGCTTGGGCATTTTATTCTAGAAAAAAAATTGAAAATAAAATAAAACGGACTCCTGGGCAATGAATTAGTCTGGCAAAAGGCTCCAAGAATGTAGGAAAGATATTAAAGACTGATACTCCTCAGCAAGCAACTTTAAAATTTTAATCCTGTGGTTTAAGCACAAGGTCACTATTTTTAATGGGTTTCTCCTCTTGAAATTTTTTAAATGGTTCCCTCAGTCAACTTTAATAGCCTGAAAATAATTGAGAGAAAAAGCATCTATCTTTCTTTCCAGCTGCCCCCAACCTCAACCCCACACACAAATACATAAGCCCAACCCAATTAAGTATGCGCAATGCAGGAAAAAGTCAAGACTGAAAGGTTAAGAAATGCGCTATTGATCAAAAGTCAGAAGTTTTTAGCTGAGAGGAGATTTTCTCCGAATGTGACAGAAGATTCTAAAAATAGGAAATTTATTTCACAAGCTAAATGGTAGCGAGCAGCCAGCGCTGCACCAAGTTCTTAGAGTGCACGCACCACTTTTGAATCGCTACCCCAGAGGTGAGACCAGTAGGTTTCCACGCTGAGCAGCGGGATCCAAGGATTTGAAATCACAGAGATGATATCCCCGGTATGCACACTTCGTTTACCTTGAAGGGTTTTGGTAAAGATCACAAGATTGGTTCTACTAATATCTTTAAACGTGAAATACTTTTCTCTAGGCATGGAAGTTGGAGGGTAGCTTTATGATACAGGAGAGTGGTGCTTAAGGAAAAGGCCTTGTTGACTTCAAAGAGAAGCTGAAACAAGGAGTAAAAAGGAGAGGCTCGGAAAAGAAGGGAGGAAATATCATCATCCTACTTTTTTCCTAATGCAATTTTCTCCCTCCAGAGAGGTAGGCATAGATACATTTCTTCTGACACACACACACACACACACACACACACACACACACACACACACACACACAATTTTTTTTTCTTCACTCTGGCAGGAGAGAAAATTGGTTCATGAACACTTTGTGCTGTAAAACTTTGCCTGGAGCTACAGTTCTGTAGCACTGAAGGGTCAACAAGTCTAGGTTCAAAGGGAAGAAAGAAGCCACATGTCTGATACTGGTGATACAACAAAATCATGTCCCCATTTCAAAGAAGTCTCGGTTAAATGGTTGGCATCTGAAACTGGTAGGTTCCTTCCAAATTTGAGGTCTCAGTGGATTTTGATAAAGACACTGACACCTCCTATCTCAACAACACATTGACCTCTACAGAACAGCTCTTCCTTAAGCTCTTCTGACAGGATTCCCTCTGAAAACGTTTTCAATATCAGTTGTTTTCTTATGTTGGCTATTTTCTTGTTTTTCTCCCTTTAGGAGAGCAAAAGTGGTTCCCAAATCAAAAGAAGAAAGTGACAGCATGTGACTGAGATATTTTCAAAGGAAAGGAAAGACTTAGCTCTCGTCTTAGTATGGTTACAGTCACAACACCCGTGGCTGCCAGGAGTTCATTTGCTCCTCTCAAGGAGCTGTGATCCTTGAGGAGAAGTTGAACTGTGAGAAAATTCTGAGCTCCTAACTGAGACCAGAGGAGCTCCCTGAAACTCCCCTTTGCCAAAACTTTTCATGGCACTAGACTTTTCCTTTGCATCAAATAAAAGAAAAAGTTTAAGTTTCCTGATGGGCATAATTTTTTGATTTACAAAAAGTTGAGCTATTCAGTAGCCAAAGTAACCAACAAACAAAATTTGTTACAAAGAACTTAAGGTCCATGCCTGGCAACTCTGTTCCACACCTCATACAGCAACAACACTGTTTTCCAGGCCAGCCTCATAAAATACACAAGGAGAAGTTTTCTCAAAAATTGTTTTTGAAAAAATGAAAAAAGGATGGGAGGGGGAGCAAGATGACAGCCAAATTAAACACTGGGGAAGATGTGAAAGGAATAAGTATAAAAATTCTGGTAGTTTGTTAACAAAATTTAACCATTGCCTCAAAATCCTCTTTCTAGGAATTTCTCCACCAACATGAGAACAAATGTTTGTAAGAAATTAAATAAATAAAAATAAAAAAGTCCTGTGCCAGAATGTCCGTGTCAACTTTCTTCATAATAACTAACCCTAACAAGCAGTCTAGGTACCAACCAAGGAGAAAATGGATCAATAAAATCATAATGTTCATAAAATAAACCACCATCATCACAGTGACCACCATCATCACCACCAAAAGGAATAAATCATTGACTTATATAATAAAATGAACAAGCTTAAAAAATATTGTTCTGAAAGAGAGAAGTTTTACAGGAATAACATACACACCACAATTCAATTGACATGAAGTTACAAACAGGAAAATTGGCATTGGTTACAATGGTGATGATGATGGTCACTGTGATGATGATGATGATGATGGTTACTGTGATGATGATGATGATGATAATTACTGTGATGATGATGATGATGATAATTACTGTGATGATGATGGATACTGTGATGATGATGATGATGATAATTACTGTGATGATGATGGATACTGTGATGGTGGTGGTGATGATGATGATGATGATGATGATAATTACTGTGATGATGATGATGATGATAATTACTGTGATGATGATGGATACTGTGATGGTGATGGTCACTGTGATGATGATGGATACTGTGATGATGATGGTTACTGTGATGATGATGATGATGATGGTTACTGTGATGATGATGGATACTGTGATGGTGATGGTCACTGTGATGATGATGGATACTGTGATGATGATGGTTACTGTGATGATGATGATGGTTACTGTGATGATGATGGATACTGTGATGGTGATGGTCACTGTGATGATGATAATTACTGTGATGATGATGGATACTGTGATGGTGATGATGATGATGATAATTACTGTGATGATGATGGTTACAATGGTAATGATGATGGTCACTGTGATGATGATGATGATGATGATGATGATGATGATGATGATTACTGTGATGGTGATGGATACTGTGATGGTGATGGTCACTGTGATGATGATGATGATGATGATGATGATGATGATGATGATGATTACTGTGATGGTGATGGATACTGTGATGGTGATGGTCACTGTGATGATGATGATAATTACTGTGATGGTGATGGATACTGTGATGGTCACTGAGAGGATGATGGATACTGTGATGGTGATGGTCACTGTGATGATGATGGTCACTGAGAGGATGATGGTCACTGTGATGATGATGGTCACTGAGAGGATGATGGTCACTGTGATGATGATGGTCACTGAGAGGATGATGGTCACTGAGAGGATGATGGTCACTGTGATGATGATGGTCACTGAGAGGATGATGGTCACTGTGATGATGATGGTCACTGTGATGATGATGGTCACTGAGAGGATGATGGTCACTGTGATGATGATGGTCACTGAGAGGATGATGGTCACTGTGATGATGATGGTCACTGAGAGGATGATGGTCACTGTGATGGTGATGGTCACTGAGAGGATGATGGTCACTGAGAGGATGATGGTCACTGTGATGATGATGGTCACTGTGATGATGATGGTCACTGTGATGGTGATGGTCACTGAGAGGATGATGGTCACTGTGATGATGATGGTCACTGTGATTATGATGGTTAATGTGATGATGATGGTTACTATGGTGATGATAGTTATGTGTTGATGATGCTTACTGTGATGGTGATGGTCACTGAGAGGATGATGGTCACTGTGGTGATGATGGTTAAGGTGATGATGGTTACTGTGATGGTGATGGTCACTGAGAGGATGATGGTTACTGTGATGATGATGGTCACTGTGATGGTGATGGTCACTGAGAGGATGATGGTCACTGTGGTGATGATGGTTACTGTGGTTTTGATGGTCACTGAGAGGATGATGGTCACTGTGATGATGATGGTCACTGAGAGGATGATGGTCACTGTGATGGTGATGGTCACTGAGAGGATGATGGTCACTGAGAGGATGATGGTCACTGTGATGATGATGGTCACTGTGATGATGATGGTCACTGTGATGGTGATGGTCACTGAGAGGATGATGGTCACTGTGATGATGATGGTCACTGTGATTATGATGGTTAATGTGATGATGATGGTTACTATGGTGATGATAGTTATGTGGTGATGATGCTTACTGTGATGGTGATGGTCACTGAGAGGATGATGGTCACTGTGATGATGATGGTCACTGTGGTGATGATGGTTAAGGTGATGATGGTTACTGTGATGGTGATGGTCACTGAGAGGATGATGGTTACTGTGATGATGATGGTCACTGTGGTGATGATGGTTAAGGTGATAATGATGGTTACTGTGGTGATGATGGTTACTGTGATGATGATGGTTACTGTGATGATCATGGTTACTGTGATGATAATGGCTACCTGTGATGATGATTACCTGGGAAAATGGGGAATGAAGGAAATTCTTAAATGTTTATCACTCTTCATGTTACTGTCATAAAATGCCAGAAAAAAAAAACAACTTAGAGAAGAAAGGTCTTGCTTTGACTCACAGTTCAAGGGTATCACACACCATGTCCATTATGGATTCAGGAGCATAGGCAGCTGGTCCTAGTGCATCTGCAATCAAGAAACAGAAATGCTTCTTCTGTTGAATGAATGCTGGTTTTTAGCTCACTTTCTCCACATATGGGCTGGGTCTTCCAACCTCATTAACCTTATCTAGAAAATCTCTCATAGACATACACTAAGGGTTAGTCACCTACGTTCATTCTGGATCCCATCAAGTCAGCAACTTGATCATTACAGATGGTTGCATTCCCTGTCCCTAAAATTATAAACTCAATTTTACCTCAAAAGAATAAAAATGATCAACAAATACTGAGCCCACTGAAGGCAGACCAATAACATATTAGGAGTGCATAGGCATCTGCAACTTATTTTCAAGTGTATTAAAACATTAAGATGAACTGGGACACACAGGGTATGTTGGCTTCTTTTAGTTGCTCTGAGAAATGGCTACGCATTCAGTGGTTCTAAGCAACATGGGTTTCTTAATTAACTATTGTGGAGATGAACAATCCAAGTGAACTTCTCTAGGGTATAAGTTAGGCAGGAAGCCAGTAGCTTCTAGAAAAATGGTTCTCAACTTTTCTAATGCAGTGACCCTTTAATACAGTTCTTTATGTTATTGTGACTTCCCAACCATAAAGTTATTTTGGTGCTACTTCATAACTATAATTTTAACTACTGCTATGAATTATATAAATATCTGTGTTTTCTGAGAAAGTTGCTCAACCCCAGCCAAGTGATCTAGACCCACAGGTTGAGAATCACCCTTCTAGAAGCTCTGAGAGAGAATGTGTTCTCTAGTCACTCCTGCTTCTGCAAGCTAAGTGTATTTGTGTGCCTCTGACACTTTCCTCCATCTTCCAAGTCAGTGACATAGCCTGAGTTCTCTGACTCTACTCCCTTTGTCACATCTTCTCTACCCCTGTCCTTTTTAATGACCCTCGTGAAATTATAAAATTACTAAATGGGTACCAGCACATGATTACACCCTACCTCATAAATCCTCCATTGGAGGGAACCTATGCACCACTTATAAGCCCTTGGACATAGACATGATTGTGTGAATTGATATCCTGCCTGTGAGAAATGACTAGGCATTTGACAAAGCAAGTGTGATAAAATGTTAATTATAGAATCTAAGTGGCAAATGCATAGATGTTTAGCCTAAAATACTCTTAACTTTTTGGGATGGTTAAAATTTTTTTCATAATGACATAGTGAAGAAATAAATATCTGAAGTTTAAATCCTCACAATGCACAGGATCTTGGCAAAACCCTCTGAGTCCACAGCAAAGACAAGAAAATAGATGGAGCCCAAGTATATTAATTGCTCTCCTCGTTCCTGTGACAAAATATATGACAAGAAGCAACTTGAAAGAGGAGGTGTTTACTTTGGCTTCCAGTTCAAGGGGATAAAGCTCATCACCATAGGGAAGGCACAGTAGCAACAGGAGGAAGCCACTGGTCACATTCCAACCACAGCCAACAAGCAGAGAATGAATAAGACCTGGGGCTGAGCTAGCAAACCTCAAGGTCCGCCCCTGTTACCCATGTCTCTAATGAAGCTTCACACTCTGAAGGTTCTACAGCTTTCTCAAATATCTCTGTCAGCTGATAGCAAGTGTTCAAACACAAGGGTCTGTGGATGACATTTCCCACTCAAACCACAAGACTGACAAACCACAAGACTGAAAGATGAAAATCAAGTGGTGGCAGATACTGCAGTAGACTTAGAATCTGAATCTAGACTGACACTGTGGAGACCGAGAGAGAACCACTTGTACACAGACCCCAGGAACAGACTGGATAAACCAGGCCCAAGATAAACCAACACCAAATTCTATCAGCTGTATTCTCCTGCCAGTAGAATGACTAAACATCTTAAGACACAAGGGGGAGACTTTAAGAATAAAGAGAGTTTACAGACAACATAGAACAGTAATTAATGCATTTAGTCTAGAGTCTTAAACACTCTCCTGTGCTAATCAAAACACAACTTGGAATTGTTGGTGCTATGTATCAATGATTCCTCAAAATGTATGTGTTGAAACTTAATCCCCAGATCAGTTCCACATTGTAATGGTTACCATTCCAGATTATGAAACTAAACCCCTAGTGTGTGCTGTCTTAGTCAGGGTCTTATTGCTGTGAACAGACACCATGACCAATGTTTTATAAAGGACAACGTTTAACTGGGGCTGGCTTACAGGTTCAGAGGTTCAGTCCATTATCATCAAGGCGGGAGCATGGCAGTATCCAGGCAGGAATGGTGCAGGAGGAGCTGAGTTCTACATCTTCATCTGAAGGAAGCCAGGAATAGACTGAGCATCCCCAGGCAACTAGGAGGAGGGTCTGCAAGCCCACCCTCACAGTGACACACTTCCTCCATCAAGACCACACCTTCTAATAGTGCCACTCCCTGGGCCAAGCATGTGCAAACCATCACATGTGCACAGTAAAAGCTGGGACCTGTGAAGACATGGTTAGGTAGAGCTTTGTGAGTGTATTGGTGCCTTGTAACAGGTCAGAGGGGCCCAGAGTATGCTCTCTCTCTCTCTCTCTCTCTCTCTCTCTCTCTCTCTCTCTCTCTGTGGGTGTGTGTGTTATGTGTATGTGTGTGTGTTGTGTGTATGTGTGTATGTGTGTGTCTCTATGTGTCTCTATGTGTGTCTGTCTGTCTGTATGTCTGTGTGTATATGTGTGCCTAAGTATGCATGTTTGTCTGTCTGTCTTTGTCTGAGTCTATATTTGTGTCTGTGCATATATGTGTGTATCTGTGTATCTGTGTGTATGTGTGTACTAGAAGGCTAGAAGAGGGGCTTGTTCCATGAGAGCTGGAATTCAAGTTCTAGTCCAATCCTCACAATTGTGTAACAAGATCTCTTAGCCCCAGGTCTACACCGAATGTGCTAATGTCATTCATTATCTCGAACTTCCCATCCTGAGTAAATGGAAAAATTATATTACTGTTCTCTACATATTAACCTAGTCTCAGATTTCTTTGTTGTAGGAACACAAGCTGACTCTTCCTGGTTGAGAAGAGATATTCAGAGCAAATTTATTTGTGTTTGGTGGCATTGTTTAAGGCTGCACCGTGCTTAGAACAAGGTCAGTAGATAACACTACAATATGTGTTCAATAAATACTGCTGAAGGAATTAGGGGAAAATGCGCCAAAATAACAACTTTCTAAAGTTCTCAAATGAATTCATGCAATTCACCTTGAGAAAAACTTTTTATGCTGTAGCAAGGTTCTCCAAGATTCTTCCACACAGGTTCAAATATGAGATGGATTGGAAACACAGATTTCCCTAGAATAGAACAAGTTTAAACGTAACAAAGATTAAGTTCATTCATGTGGAGAAAGTTGATTGCCTTCTGAGGCTGCTGGAAATCTTGCCTGTGCCAAAGAAGAAAAGAATAGGGGAAAGTTACCATATTGAAATATTTTCTGAGATTCAATGTTTAGAATATATTCAGAGGCTTACAGCTTAGAAAATAAAATAGCTATGCTATTACTTATAAAGCTACATAGGATTTTGGTATTTGTATGTGTAATACCTAACAATACATATGGGCTACCAAATGAGTGTACCTAACTCATTCATTAGGCATTGAGTTAATGAAGTTACAAAACTGGAAAAGCAGTTTTATCATTATTTTCAGGGCACTGATATCCCAGCAGTATAAAATACCCAACAATTGGCCGGGGTTTAGATTAAATAAGTAACGGTCTACCCACCTGATGTCATATCCCAAATGGCTCTGCTTATGTTTGGAGAGCTAAGAAGAATAAAATGTAAGCTCTCATCCTCTCCCATAGCTCTAATATAATGGCCCCACTTCCTTTATCCCATGTAGAATGGGATCAATGCCAGGGATAAACAGTGAAAAGTTCATTCATGTATTTCTCAAACAGGGGAGCGGATTCAGGATGGTGCACAACTTGAAAAGCCAATGTGCACTATGGTCACTTGAGAATTTGCTAATATCCTGAATCCTTTGATTGGCCTAAGATGAGAGGTTTGAGGTTTCAGCAAGTTCCGTTCTCTTTCCCGTCACTTTATTCTCAACCTTCAGAGCTCAGTCAATTCCTTGACATTTGCTGCCCGGAGTTTCTTTTGGTTTCAATATGTCAGGTTTTAACTCCTACTCAGCCTTCAGGTAATCACTGTCTCCAGAGAACTTGACCAGCCCTCAAGAAGCAAAATCTGTTTCAACCGTTAATGTTCCCGCATCACTAAAACATGTTCAGGGATCTCTGACAGTCAGGGAGTCACAATGCAAATGCTCTATGTTTACTGGAAAAACAGATCTAGGCAATGATACACGAAATCTGGGTATTCTTTTAAAATAACGTGGTTTCAAACAGTTCTTCTGTAGGTGTTAGGGCTGTCACAGGACCCTTTTAATGGCCTCTTCAGGGAAGGCTGTGGACATAGCTAGTTGTTATCATGCACAAAGCACTGGGTTTATCCTAGCCCCAGCATAATTGTGATCAGTAGCACACGTCTGTAACCTTGGCACTCAGGAACTAGATCAGAAAAAGCTCAAGGCCAACTTCCCCTACCTAGGACATTCAAAGCCAGCTCGGATACAAAAGACCCTGTGTCCAAAAATACAATGTAAAAATGAACTCCAGAATGAGGAACAATGTTGGAGCATGTTACCGACATGCTCCAGACACAGCGTATGCTGTGCACATCTGTAACCCCATCAGGTGGGAGGTAGAGGCAGAGGGATACTAAATCCAAGGTCATTTTCACCTACCTAGTGATTTGGAGGCTGGCGAGAGACACGTGAGACACTGTCTCAAAACTTAAAACATAAATAAAAAATTGTTAAAAGCCCCTATAGGAAACAAAGACAAAGGTAGGACTCATCTTCAGCTTCAATACAGTAAGAACACTGTTCATTAATTTAGCCTATGAGCTTCATTGAATGTTTTGTGAATGAAAACTATAGGTAAGCCAAAAGAAAAAGAAATAAAGTTCAATTTAAAGAATGAATTTGAGGGGCTGGAGTGACACTTAGTTAAGAGCACTCAAGGGTTTTGCAAAGGATCTGGGTTTAGTTTCCAGCATCCATACGATAGCCCGCAACTCCAGCTCCAGGGATCCTGATAGACTCTTCTAGCTTCTGAGGGCGTTGCATGTTTGTCGTACACAGACATACACACAGGCAGACATTCATACATGTATAGTAAAAATAAAGAAATGATTACAAACAAAACCCCATTTCCAGTTTCAGAATTAAAGAGAATTTCCAAAGCATATAATCCTTTTTTAATTGGAGCGAGGGCTTTTTAAAGGCACTTAGTTTAAAGAAGGAAGCCATCAGAATGTCCTCATCTGATATATAAATATTGATTAAATATTTGAGGGAAAATTTGTCTCACTGCCTGAGGTCTCTTACAATTAGACAAAGGGATATGCTGCTGAAGTCTTCTTGATGAGGACTTTCTAATTGATTGGTTTGTCCTGCAATTATAACATCCCTCTCTGACTCTTCTTCCTGAACGGACAGTCAGTTCTGTGTTCACCAATGGTACAACAGAAGCCGTGATCTTATGAGGTGTTCTAATTTAGGTTACAATGGCTTAGAGGAAACATGATGGCCAAAAGCAAGTTGGGGAGGGGAGGGTTTATTTGGTTACATGTGCGTATCACTGTTTGGGGTGGTTTGAATAGATATGACCCCATAGACTCAGGTGAGAATGCTTGGCCCACAGGGAGTGGTACTATTAGGAAGTGTAGCCTTGCTGAAGTAGGTGTGGACTTGTAGGAAGTGCGTCGTTGTGTACCCTAGACTCAAACTCCACCCAGTGTGGAATACAGTCTCCTCCCGACTGGCTTGGAATCAAGAGGTAGAAGAACTCTTGGCTCCTCCAATGCCAAGTCTGCCTCCAGGCTGTCATGCGTCCACCATGATGATAATGGGCTGAACTGCAGAACCTGTAAGCCAGCCACAATTGAATGTGGTAATTCGAATAGGTGTGGCTCCCATAGACTCATGTGCTTGAATGGTTGGCCCCTATGGAGTGGTGCTATTAGAAGGTGTGGCCTCGTTGGAGTAGGTGTGGCCTCATTGGAGTAGGTGTGGCCTCATTGGAGTAGGTGTGGCCTTGTTGGAGTGGGTGTGGCCTCGTTGGAGTGGGTGTGGTCTCGTTGGAGTGGGTGTGGCCTTGTTGGAGTAGGTGTGCTCTTGTTGGAGGAAGTGTGTTTCTGTGAAGGTAAGATTTGAGGTGTCTATGTGTTGGAGAGAGTGGGTGGGTGTGTATGTGCGCCTGTGAGCTCAAGCTCTGCCTAGTGTGGAATCCAGGCTCCTCCTGGCTGTCTTTGGATCAAGATGGAGAACTCTTGGTTCCTACACCACCATGTCTGACTGCATGCTGTCATGCTTTCTGCCATGAGGATAATGGACTGAACCTCTGAACCAGTAAGCTAGCCCAAACTGGATGTTTTCTTTTATAATAGTTGCCTTGGTCATGGTGACTCTTCACAGCCATAAAACCCAAAGTAAGACACTGTTCATCATCAAAGGCAGTCAGGACTGGAACTTAAACAGGGCAGGAACCTGGAGGTAGGAGCTGATGCAAAGCTCATGAAAGGCTTGCTTCCCAAGGCTTGCTCAACCTGCTTTCTTATAGAACACAGAGCCAATATAGCCCAGGGATGGTGCTATCCACAGTGGCCACATCAATCACTAATTAAGAAAATGCCCTAAAGACTTGTCTACGGTCCAGTCTTACAGAGGCTTTTTCTCCATTGAAGCTCCCTCCTCTCTACCAACTCTAGCTTGTGTCAAGCTGACATAAAACTAGCCAGAACATGGGGCTACCACAGCTCTTTTCAAGCAAGGTCCACTATATGCCAATCAACTGGGCAAACCCAAATAATGGACTGCTCTGTAGAAGATGCAGGAGGAAAATATCACGGACCATTTTCATCTCTCTGTGAAGCAAAACTGGGACTCTGGAGAGGTGCTTATTAAGCTTTGTCTCATCTACCCCTTCAGTTAGCATTTTCAATTTCCATTCTTTAGCTCATGCTGCAGGTGAGAATTGTAAGATTATTGCACTGAGCCTTACCACAGGCATCTGAGTTCATATTTACCGGTGTAAATAAGCAATTTAGCAGGGTAATGGTATTTGTTACATGCAAGTAATTTGAATTCAGTCAATTTTCTTTGAGAAATTCAGATTACAGTTGATATTAAATTCTCCACAAGAAGTCAAACAAACAGAAGCAACGTGCGCTACAGAAACCCAAACAAACTCCGAGGCAGTTCAGCTCTGCCAGGTGATTTTATTGAATTTGGCATTGTGAGAAAAGGATTCAAAGAACACAGCCATGTGACTCTATTGGATTTCAGCAGACAAATTCAGAAGAATAGAGGCAAGCCAAGAAACACAGGGAGAACCCATATTCATTTTTTAAAAACATGTTTACTTTTTTGAAATTTATTTGTCTATGTATGTTTCTGTGTGAGTTTCTGTGTGCCACATGTAGGCAGGTGCCCCAGAGGCCAGAGGACATCTGATCCACTGGGTTGCAGGTGATTTTGGGTGCTAGGAACCAAACCCCTGTTCTCTAAAAGAAGAAACAGCAAGTGTTCTTAATTGATGAGTCATCTCCCCAGCCCTTCTCGAAACTATTCTTCAGTGCACATACTGAATGCCCCATCCAGCAAGATCCAGAGGGTCTTCTCTGAAAGGAACCTGAACTTCAAATGAAGTCACCAAAGGGAAACCATTTAGCAACTGGACAAAATACTATGTTGAAGGGAGACTTAAGGATAAGGATGGTTGAGCTTGTGAATTTCACATCACTATGAGCAGAGTACATGAGAGAACAATTTAAGAAAAGGAAAAATGAATCTTGACTTACAGTTTCAGAGATCCCAGTCCATGATTTACATGACACCATGTACTTGGATAGGACATCAAGGCAGTAGGAACATGTGGGGCAGAAGAGAGCTGTTCACAGATCACAATTAAAAACAAGAGAGATGGGGTTGGGGATTTAGCTCAGTGATAGAGCGCTTGCCTAGCAACCGAAAGGCCCTGGGTTTGGTCCCCAGCTCCGAAGGGGGAAAAAAAAAAGTCCCGACCAGGAGTTTAAAAAAAAAAAAAAAAAACAAGAGAGATGTTGGATGATAAAACCATGCCAGGAAGCTAGGTAAGGTACAGCAGGTTGAGACCCACAGATGTTTCGAGCATACACCTGAGACTTAGACAACTTCCTGCTCACTGCCAAATTCCTGGCCTAGAACATGTGCCACCTTCCTCACATAAGGAAATGTCCCAAAACAGAGTTCTCCATGTTAATGAGGTACCTAGAGGCCCTGAGGTTTTAGTCAATAAGCTTCCCTTCCAAGACATTCCTCCCTGCAAAAAGGTATTTAATTTCAGGTCCACCCTGAGAAGTTGATACAGTTTGGTATGCATCCATTTTCCACCATGAACAACCAATTCATCAAGGTCTGCTTTTGGGGGGAGCGGGATTCAAATACAGAGACTTAATTCTTCCGTAGAAGGCCTTTCTTCACTTCTAGCCACAACCACCACCAAGCCTGCCTCTGCCAAGCTAAGGACAATCACCTCTGAGACATACTGGAGCTCCCCTTTCCCCTGGCCCCTGGGCTAGACAATGATTCCCAACCCCCAGAATCCATTCTCAGTTCTTCTGCAACTCCCAGCAGTGCCTAGATGTTCAAGAGACAGAGAACCTGCCTTGGCCCAGCCTCCTCCTCATAGGCCCAGGGTCTCCCAACTAGCCCTAGCTTTGCCAGTCAGACTACACTTTCACACACACACACACACACACACACACACACACACACACACACACACACACTGCCCCAAGAAGTGACGCAGCACTTCCCTGCAGCCCAGAGCCTGCCCTGGTGGCAGCATGGGATAAGTGAAGGCAAACTACCCATGCTCTGCTTCCTCAAGAGGCTGTGCCCAGCCAGCGGGGCAGACCGACAGAGAGGAGACAGGAAAATACCAGACAAGATACTCCCAAAAGCTTTTTATCCCCAGGCCCTCAGCTAAGATCTACTTCCTACAGTTTCCAGAAACTCCCAAAAGAGTAACATCATCTAGTGAGTTATCCTTTAACACTTGAGCCCGTGAAGGCATTTTATATCATAACAAGGAATAAGGGAAGTAAATGGAAGAATTACAGTAAAAAGGACAAGCAGTCTCAGGACTGAATATGTTATGAGAAGCAAAACAAAGAAGACTGTGCACTTTTTTTTCAAGGATTTACTAAGAATGGTTGACATTGGATATAGAGTGCCAAAGTTGGAATTTAAACATATGAATAAGTTGGGGAGGGAAATATCAAAAGTCAGAGAACCCCCCTTGGCCCAGCCTCCTCACAGGCCCAGGGACCCCCAACTAAGTACTATAAATGGCTCTGAAATCAACTTGACAGAATCTAGGATCATTTAGAAGATGGGTCTCTTTTGAACCTCTGTGGGAGATTACCTTGATTGCATTGATTGGGAAGGCCTGTCTACTGTGGGCGCCACCATCTCTCTGTCTGGAGAATTCGTTCATGCATCATTCTCTGTATCCTGATTGTGGAGGCAATGAGGCCAGGTGCTTCAAATCCTTACTCCCTTGACTTCCCTTGAACTATGAGCTAGAATAATCCCTTTCTGTCCTACATTGTTTGAGGGAGGAAAGTCACTCCTCAGCCATTAGCAAATCTCAAACAGTAGCTCCAGCCACAGGCAGCCAAGTGTCACCAGCAGAGCATATGGAAGTCTGGAAATAAGAGGTCTGGTACAGATGTAGAACGGCTGTACACTTAGGCGTGTCTGAGAAACAAAAGCAAAACTGAGCAGGTTGACTCAGTCCGTAAAGGCAAATGTGAACTCAACGGCAAGACAGGCAGCGTTCAAGCCAAACATGGTGGCTCACAACTGCACTTGGGAAACAGAGAGGGAGGGACGATTGCCACCAGTTGGAAATCAGCTTGGGCTCCATGGCAAGCTCCAGGTCAGAGTGGTATGGTGTGTGTGTGTGTGTGTGTGTGTGTGTGTGTGTGTGTGTGTGTGTGTGTGTGAATGTGTGTGCCTCTGTGTATGTGTGTGTATGTGTGTCTGTCTGTGTGATATTTAAAATATGTAAGAAATAAGATTTAAACTCTTAGCCATCAGTTAATTGGCTGTATAACTTCTGGTAAATTCAGTTAGCCTGACTGAGTGTCTACTATTCATCTGAAAATTGTTGTGACAATTAAATAATTAAAGGAAAAAAATGAGTAGGTAAGATGGTTTAATGCAATGGTTCTCAACCTTCCTAATGCAGCGACCCTTTCATACAGTTTCTCATGCTATGGTGACCCACAACCATAATATTATTATTTCTACTTCATATCTATAATTATGCAATTGTTATGAATCAGAATGTAAATATCCAATATGTTGGATATCTGATATACAACCTCTGTGAAAGGCCTTTTGATCTCCAAAGAGGCTGGTTTAACTGATAAGGGTTCTTGCCACCAGGACTGACAACCTGGGTTTGATCCTAAAGTCCTACGTGGTGGAAGCAAAAAGCAAAAATAATGAACCCTGCAAGTTGTGTTCTCTTCTCCACAAACACAGCTACAGATACTAAATAAATACATGTAATTTTAAAATTAAAAAAAGCAAAGGAAAGCACCTAACTTAGTTCATACTCCGTAACAGATAACCTCATGAAAGATAACAGCAATAACCTTTATTTCTCTGACAGACCGACTTTTTGCATCCCTCCCCCTGGGTTTTCTTTACCATAGGTCATCAATGTATTGGCAACTTGCTTTGACAGTCTAGCTAGCCAGAATACAAAACAGGGTGTCAGGGTGTTGCTCACCCCATACTCTGTTGCTGTGTCTGTGATGCCAAAATCCACCCCCCACTCCCTCCATTCATCTAGCATTTAGCAAACATATCACCCACCAGGTCTCAAGATGCCATGTTCCCTATTACCACATCCCTGCAGACCCAGGATGTTCATAGCATCATGGGATTCAAGAAACGAGAGCTCGTAATGGTCATTAACCTCCTGTTCACTGGAACTCTCTTGCAGCTTTCCCACTTGTAGCCTCCAGCCTCTGTTGGTTAAGTCTGATCCAGGAACTGTTGGTCATGAAAATACTGTGGCTCTAAAGAATGACCCTCTTTGCTACTGTCAAGCATGCCACTCAAACTACCCTTGCTCAAAAGTAGCTATCTGTTCCTATATTGATTTCTGAATTTAAACCAAACTTTGCACATTTCCCAGTCAAGCAGTTTGACTGTTGCCAGCAAGGTCTGATCTCACTCTGTTTCTTAGCCCCATCACCCCAACCCTGCTATGCAACATTCTACTTTGCAAAGCCCCAAACCCTGCTCTCTATTCTTGGATCAAGATGAGTCAGTCAAACCCTGTGGACTGAGGGCACACAAAGGGTAGTTAGCAAGTGAGAGGTCAGGAGAATGTTACCAAGATGACTGAGTAAGCAAAATGAGTATCCTTGTGCAGAGCAGAGGTTCTCAACCTTCCTAATTCTGGGACCCTTTATTACTGCTCCTTATGCTGTACTGACCCCCGACCATCAAATTGTTTTTGTTGCTACTTCGTAACTGTAATTTTGCTACTCCCAGGAATCATATGTAAATAATTTTGGAGTTAGAGGTTTACCAAAATGGTTGAGACCCACAGGTTGAGAAGTGCTGTGCTATCAGAAGACACAAGTTCAGTCCCCTACCCCCTAAACTATCTATAGCTGCAGTTCCAGGGACTCAATGCCCTCTTACATTATTTATACAAACACACACACACACACACACACACACACACACACACACTCTAAACTTTTTTAAAAGAATACATTTTACTATAATGCCATCTTGTTTCATGGCATGAGCCATTAGTGAGTGTTATAGACTTTTTCCCCAAAGCTTTATTTTAAGATAAAGCCACTTATAGAAAAGTGCACTGAATTGCATTATATATGTTATGAATTCCTTTGACTGGAGGAGGCACATCTAACAAACACTGTCTTGAACAGACTCATTGTTTTCTTACAGAGAAAGAATGTAATTTTGGGTCCAATGGTTTTAATAGTATTAGATCTCTGAGTTGATGAATCTAGAGTTTTCTTCCATAGAAACCAGGTGACTGCACCAACTTAAGAAATCTACCTTCAACGGTATGAACCAGGAGAGAATGTGAGGCAACTCATGCATTTCTTTTCCAAAACATGGTAGGAAACATCTCTTTAATTTCATTGGTCAAAAGGGTCACATGTCTACCTCTAGCTGCAAGTAATGCTGAAAACTGCTTGTTTGTCTCAGCTTCTTAGTGAGGGGAAAGGAAGAATTAGTTTTGTCTTTGGATGTCACCACCATCTACTATATGTATATTGACAAATATGTTCTTTATCCCTTCTCTATACACTCAATAAATAAAGCAACTTGTACCATTCTATAATGGGCGATTTTCCTATTATTCCAAAATAATTTTTAAACCTTTTCAAAAGAGTGACTGGATTATTTTTTTCTTTTTTCTTTTTTTTTCTTTCTTTCAGAGCTGGGGACCGAACCCAGGGCCTTGTGCTTGCTAGGCAAGCGCTCTACCACTGAGCTAAATCCCCAACCCCTGACTGGATTATTAATTCTACCAAAAACAGGGGTGGGGGAAGAAGGGGAAAGAAGAGGAAGGAGAAAGGAAGGGGAAGTGAAGGAGAAGAGAGGAAGAGAAGGGGGAATTGGGAGAAGAGGGGGAAGGGGAAGAAAGAGGAGTAGGGGGAAAGAAGAAGAGGAGGAGGAGGAGGAGGAGGAGGAGGAGGAGGAGGAGGAGGAGGAGGAGGAAACCAAGAGTTCTTTTTTGTATTTTGTAGAGACCAGCATAGTGTCTGGCAGACTACAGACACACAGTGGTATTTTGAATAACACATGTCCCATTCAGAGATGGAAATTTTTATTCAATATTATTCAAGAATGAAAAAATTCCTATCAGTTCTTTTTCACTGTCCCTTTCAGTGATTCATAGTGGCCACTTGCTCACTGGGGAGTTCATTGCTTGTGTGTGTATTGGGTTTTTTCCTTCTTCCTCTCTGTCCATCAGTTTAGTCTATCAGCAGAGCAGATTGCCTTGGCCACGCACTCTCACCCAGTGGTCCAGAGTTCCCACAGAAAGGCTATTTAGGAACAGCACACAGGAAGCTTCCCTACCTCACTGACTCACTATAACTGATTCCAATGGACCCAAGTCAGGCCTTGGCAACTGACTCTTTTAAATTCTTCCAATTCAACCAACCAATGACTGCCCCAACTTGAGACCTCTCCCATGTGAGAGAGCCAACCCCTAACAATATTAATGGTACTCTGCTATGCTTGCTCACAGGAACCACACATGTTAGACCAGTGCTCTACTGTAAGCCTACAGCCCAAGTCCCCTGTTTTGCTTTACTGGTTTTGGTTTGGTTTGGTTTGGTTTGGTTTGGTTTGGTTTGGTTTGGTTTGGTTAGGCTTGGCTTGGCTTGGCTTGGCTTGGCTTGGCTAGGTTTGGTTTGGTTTGGTTTGGTTTGGTTTGGTTTGGTTTGGTTTGGTTTGGTTTGGTTTGGTTTGGTTTGGTTTGGTTAAAATAAGATCTCACTAAGTTGTCCTGCCAGGCCTTAATTTATAATCCTCCTGCCTCTGCTTTCCACAGAGCTGGAATTATAGGCCTCCACCAAGTTAACCTGGCTCTGTTCTTCCTCTTCAATACTGGAGAGACACAGGTGTGTTTAACATTTGATTTGGGGTAGTTATTCCAGATGTTATTCCAGATGTTTTTTCAGATGTTATTCTTTCATTTTATGACCTCTAGCTTTGCTCTTGGACTATTTTAACTGCTATGTATGCACTTATACCAGAGTCAAGCTATTTGAAGCCTACTCTTGCACACTGATAAAGGATATATTATTGATAGATAGATAGATAGATAGATAGATAATTGATAGATAGATAATAGATAGATGATTGGTAGATGATAGATAGTAGATAGATAATAGATGATTGATAGATAATAGATGATTGATAGATAGATAGATAGATAGATAGAT
Organism: Rattus norvegicus; assembly: GCF_021556685.1. Taxonomy (NCBI): domain Eukaryota; kingdom Metazoa; phylum Chordata; class Mammalia; order Rodentia; family Muridae; genus Rattus; species Rattus norvegicus. The sequence goes on along the minus strand of NC_141553.1, from coordinate 22,846,868 downwards.
AGATAGATAGATAGATAGAAGGTAGGTAGGTAGATAGATAGATAGATAGATAGATAGATAGATAGATAGATAGATAGATAGATAGATAGACTGAAGAAATGGCTCAAGGTTTAACAGCATATAATGCTCTTCAGAGAACCCAAGTTCAGTTCCTAGCACAGCACCTAAGTCAGGCGGCTCACAACTGCCTGTAACTCCAGCTCCAAGGGATGTGATGCCCTCTTCTGGACTCTAAACACACACACACACACACACACACACACACACACACACACACACACACACACGAACTCACAAAGAGGGGAACAGATAGACAAACAAAGAGAAATTTTTAAGTATCTGGAAAATACTAAATAAATAATAATAAATAAGACCCAAAGGTAAATGTGCACATGAATTTATCCTAGCTGTCACTTCATGCACAAAACGGGGGTGGAGGGAGGTATGGGGGAGAAATCAAGCCAAACAAAATCCTAGCAAAGAAGGGGATGTGGTCAGGAAATCTGACTCCAGGGTGGCAATATTGTCAACTGACACTTCTCTGCGGACATCCCTGACTGTTACCATGCCCTGCCCCTATGGGAATGTAATCCACAGTAAAACCTTTCCTCCCTCATCTGTTCTTGGTCAGCATTTTTCAATCCCAGCAAGAGGAGAGGAAGAAACATAACATAGCATCTTACATTGTGGTTCAGCAAAGGTACCACACACTGACTCCCAGGTTTGATCAGCAGGACTTTGGCAACGAAAAAAGAAAACAAAACAAAACAAAAACCTTCTGTTGGTTGAGTGGCATGTTTTTAAGATTGCAAAGTGCTAGTATGACTATCTCCTCCAGAACAAAAGCAAAGTTCCTCCAAGTGAAGCAATTATACACATTCCCATGATGAAATACATCAAAAGCTTTAAAGGAAACTCCAGCTCTCATTTCTGTAGCAAAGTTAGAGACATATCAAGGGCTTCTACAAGACTGTATAAAAGCAGATTATAATTCAAATGTTTTCCAATAATGTGCAGAACGAATACCAATTTCAGAATTCTTCTGAGAAGCATAATTAAATTGATTTTACATCACCCAAACAAAATAAGTAAGCCTGTACCATATAGATACTAAAGCCATTACCATTCTTGTCGGCTGATACAAAAGCAGTTCTTGTGAAAACTCACATATCAACAAAAGAAGAAGCCAGTCACCTCATTTGTATGAACTGATTGTCTGGGGCTCTGAATTATTAATTTTACTGTAGCTGTTGATGTAAGGCCTTTTTGTAAAACCAAAAGGAAATGTCTGAGGGACTTTTGAAAATTGAAATGGCCAGTCTGCTAATCATAACCATCAATGATTATTACCACGGTCCCAAAGGAATCCATCTTTGTCAAAATTAAACTGTCATTCAGAACAAGTCATGCAGAATTGCAGAGAAAACACTCTGCTCCTTAAAGCACAATGTGCTTATCACGTAACAAGGAGGCATCCTGTGGAAAGAAGTAAAACCAAATACCAAAATGAGCCTGGGAAGCCATTCAAGGATGAGTGGAAGATCATTTACTCAGAAATGTTGTAGAAAATGACACATCTTTCACACATACCTTAAGATTTACTTTGTCTTATGAGTGGTCACCCTCAGTAAGGCTGGCTTCTATAGACAAGCTAGAAAGCAAAGGGAGACACATACCTGTCTCCCAATGGTAATAACTACTGTTCATCTTTGGTTTGTCTTATTAGACTATTGCCCACCTGTCTTATCTGTCTATATATAGATTTGTTACACAATAACAATGTTAGTTGCGCACACTTTGAGAAACCAAAGTATTTTCAAAGAAGGTACTTTGAGATTTCACCATGCATTACTGCATGAAATTAGTTTAAACTTAATATTGCATTTGTTATTTGACCATAAACCCATGGTTCCATGTAATGTTTTAATGCACATGTACATTATATAAAATGTTAAAATTAGTGTGAGCATCTCTAACTCTCATCATTTCTTTATAGCAAATCAGTTTATGTAGTGTTTCCCACAGCTTTACTTTTCTTAACTCACAGCTATACCACATCCCTAGGCATAGATCATATTTCCTTCAACTACATCATCGTATCTACTAACCAATCCTTCCCCAGCTTTCCCTCCTCACTACTTGTCCAGCCTCTGGTAACAACTACACACTTCCAACCTTGATGAGATCGTAATGAATTCGATATGTGAGTGAGAGCTCAGGGTGTTTGTACCTGTGCCTGACACAACGTGATGTCTCCCAATGCTCACCTACAGCATAATAGCCAGGATGGCTCCTACATTACTGTTTAGTACATCAAGTCCACTGGGCACTGTAAATCTAGTATGGTTCTTTCTAAGCAGGTAACTGCTTCTGCTCTCTATGTTTAATTTTTGACAAAAAGGAACTTAAACTTCACGGATTTGAGGACAGATTGTCCTGGAAAGACTGGCCCCAGGTAGGCTTCCACACAGCTCCGAAAAAGATGAGCAACTTTCCTGCCAGCTTCCAGCTTCCAGCTTCCAGGTCTTAGCTTTCTAAATTCAGGTTCAGAATCTGAGCAAGTCTCCGTCACTTAAAGGAGATGCATGGAGTTAGTTGTATCCAGGAGGGCACATCTGTACCCAGATGTGGAGACACACAACACAGGACAACAGTCCTGGCTGGTTTTCAAGGTCAAGGGCAGGACACAGATGAAACCACATTCCTCCATTAAGAGTTAACCTGGGTGACTTTGAAGTTGCCTCAGCTATGTCTGCAGTGTCTTACCGCAAAGCCTGGGGTTTGAATGGATTAGAAGTAAGACTTAAAGTTCTTCCAAACCTACAGTAAGTCGCCCCTTGCCAAAGCAAATAATACGTGGGTATCTGCAATTTACCAAGCAGCAACTTGACATCAAATTGCTGAAGCCCTCTCCAGAATGAAGTGTTGTAAAGAAAGAATTGTACTCCCTCCCGAGACTTTGAAGAGAACTTAACCTTTTTCTTGCCTGAGAATCTCTGATGTATAAATTAAAGGAAACTGGTTGCAGTTATCAAGGAGCATTGTGAAAAATAAATTGTGAATGTCAAGGTTGAATACCACATGAAGGTTTCTCTATCTCCGAAGGGTCTATATTAACTAAAACCTTTCTCTGCACAGTAGCTGAGGTCAACAGGCAATGGTATTTACCTTCATTCTGAAATTCTACAACAGAAAGTCCTCTAGGGTTTCGAGATAAGGAAAATAGGAAACGGGAAGGATGCCCTTTAAATACCAACTCCTAATTGCGAAAATGCAAATATGCAAATCTAATTACATACATTCAGGGATTGGATATTAATTGGATCTTCCTTGATATAAATGGCACAGCCAATTCTTCTATTTGGTGGTGATTATCGTTTTCCATTTGGTAATAATTGATAAAATACCACAAGTTCCCCTAATTAGCTGATTCGCCAAGATGACATTGCAGATCATGCAGATTAAATATCTTTGGCCTGAGCTCTGAAATCAAGCTGCACACTAAAACTTCACTTGGAAGGGATAATAAAACATTAAATAATATTGATACGACCTCTAAGCACAGGATCTGTAGTTGGGGCATAACCCCCTCCCCCCACTGAGTGACAATAGGCAACAGTCAGAGGCAAGTGACAGTGAACACTCCTACATAGGTTACAGACTACTGTGAGGACTGATGTGTCCTCCTACCTCGCTGACATTAACGTGCGCTCTTTGAGAGACAGCAGATCCTACTGTACTCTTGGTGAGCTCAAGAACTCAGGAGGTAGGATGCAGAACAATCAACAGTCACAAGGTCACCAGGAGCCAGTGGCTTTCCAGCTCCTTGTCTCAGGCCAGAGGGGAACAGAACAGGAGGACAAGGAATGAATGAGCTGGGTGAAGGTGATTTATTAAGGGAAGGTGAGAAAGAACTCCCCGGGAGGGGACGGACTCCAAGGGAAGAATATGGATGCTCTGCCCTGCCTACCAGCCTGTAGGATTGTCATACAGGTGAAGGCAGGTACAAGACAGAACGAGGTCTGTCATTGGATGAGAAGCAAAGATGGGTGGGAGAAAAGTTTGAGGGAAGAGGAGGAGACTGGAATGGAAGGAGACTGGAGGTGGGAAGAGACAGAAGAGAAGCCACGGAGAGAACATGGATACTGACATTAAGATTCCACTCTGTGTATTTACAGGTTGTTATGAATATTCTTAAGGGATGGATGTGTACAGGGCTTTGTGTGCTTAGGTGGGCAATTATATCTTATCATTTGGATCAGAGGTTATTGTGTCATATGTTCTTTCTTGTAGCGATTTGAGTTTAAGAGAGTGTATGGCGGCTAGAGACACTGGGCTGCCACAGAGTTTGGATGTACATTTCCGGCATGGTGAAACCTGCCTTGGGAATGACCAAGTGGGATAAAAGACAGCATTTTATTTTTTTATAATTTTACAACAACCCCGGCCTTCTATAGATCTTTTGGGGGAAAGTAAGTAGAGAATGAAATAGCTATGCAGTGTGGGCAAGGTGAGCCTGTCTTTTGTACCTGCATATCCAAAGGGACTTGCTTCTAGTGAATAAGAAAGTAACAGGAATCTAGCTCTTTCAGACGGTGTGATGGAGTCACTGACAAGGACGATTCTCTGCCAACTGACCAGAGAGACGTCCAAAATCCAACCTCTTGGTCTAACAGTCTTTGATTATCGCAAACTCTGCCAGCAGCTGAAGAAGTAGATCATTCCCCAATCAAGCTTTCTCCAGTGAGTGCAAATGCTGCGTCAGCCTTCTGAGTACACACTTGGCCCTGTGAAACATGGCCGTGTTTCCGAGCTGTGCTCAAATTCCTGACCTACATAAACTACGAAAGAAACAATGTTTTAAGCAACTAAATTTGGGCTCATCTGTTACCCAAAACCAGATTGCAAATGCATTAAGGAAGCCAGAGTGCAGAAACCTTGACAGTGCAGAGCAGTATCTACAAGGGTTCCCTTCTCACTTCTGCTTTGCACCTCAGATGCACTACGAGAACACTCATAATTATGTTGGTATGAATTGTCATCGAGTCAACTTTTCTCTGATATAAACGTATTTGGGTTTTTATCTCAAACTGGGTTTTATCTCAAAAAAAAAACCCCAATCAATGGTTAAATCAGAAAAAGATTATTTTTTAATAAAAAGAGCCTTTCCTGGAACCTCCGAATTAACATTGTAGAATACAGGTGCAGTTTCTGGTCCCAGTTTAAATACTTTAAATCTTCTCCTTTGTTTTGAAACTCTTCTCCTCTCCCCTGCTGACTTTTCAGACGGTCCATCCCCCACTACCTTGGTGACAAAGTTCTAATTTAAGCTTCTATCAAAATCCATTATGATTTCCACTCCGCTGCCCTTGAATGCTGCTGAATTAAGATACCAGCATAATTAATGGGCCACCTCACTAATGCTACCGCTTCTTCCCACCCCAGAGAAAATGTCAAGTCACATTTTTTCCTGTGGAAGTCAGGACAACCAGCAGATCTCACTGTCAATTATAAATTAGTTAAGAAGTATCAAAAGGCAAAGACATCCGGAGGCAACGAGGATGTGTTCACATAATGACCATATGCACCCCTAAACAGGATTGTTAGAACCTTTAAAAAAAAACTAAGGATATATACATGTATAAAACTGCCAAACAAATGAAATACTTTTAAATATTTGAAAGGACTTCATCAAAAAAAGAAAAAAGAAAACAAACCAATTTAGTGCATGTCCATTATAGCCATCTCTGGGTCCCCTCAGGAGGTTAATCCCAGCACATGGGCCCATGCCAGGATCTGCTGGTGCTATTTCTCTATAAAATGTATTGTAGTATTTGTGTGTAACCTATGAACATGGTCCTAAATACTATGAGTTCCTAGATTACTTACAGAATTGAACCAAATGCAGATGTTGGCATGGATCTAATAATGATGAGAAACCATCTGTGTGTCTCTCCAGTACAGGCACGATTGGGCCTCAGACTAATTAAACCTGCAGTTGGAGAGTCCATGAGGACAGAAGAGCCGGTGCATTCCTTAAAATTGATCAGAGAAATTGTGGAAGAAACATAATAAAACTCGGGCTGTGCAAATGGCTCGGTGGTTAAAGGGCTTTCTATGCCATCGGCCAGGACCTCAAGGCCTGTGTAAAGGATGGCCATGCAGGATGCCTCACCTGCAATTACAGCCTGAAAAAGGAAGACAGAGACCCCCAAAGCAACCTGGGTAGCCAGTCTAGCCATAGCCACAAGCCCTGAGATTGATTAAGAGACCCTACCCAATCAACATTGGGGAAGAGTGGTAGGGTGATTCCCAGCATCATCTCTGGGCCTCCACATTCACACACACACACACACACACACACACACACACACACACACACACACACACACACACAAATCCACATGCACACATGTGTATGTGTGCCTGCACAAAAACGTGTGTGCATGCACTTGAAAAAATGGAGGGAGAAGAGGAGGAGGAATAACAGATTTTATCTAAGGCAGGTAATTAAACACAAAACAAACCTGTTCTCCTTTTTTTTGGTTACCACAGAGAGAACCACATCCAGAGAGGAAGGGCTACAGGTTGCTCAATTGCAGTGACATTTACACTAAGCAAATGGCACTCACGGAATGAAACTGAGAGGTGAGGACAGAAGTGCTCTTATGCCTGAGCTGAGATCCTGCAGGCTGAGGCTGACATTTTAAAACTCTGGAGGAGGCAGAAACCCGCCACACCAATGTATTCCTACACAGCTGTGACAAGTGACGGCAAACTTGGCGGCTTAAAACAACAGAAGTCCATTTTGGAAAGCCCAACATCAAAGATAAGCAGGACTTTTCGCCCTCTGGAGACTTCAGCTGGGAATCCATTATCAGGAGTTCACAGCTTTTTTTTTTAATATGCAAGTTTTATTAATTCTTTGAGAACGTTATTCATGCATCTAATGAATAAAGACATTTTTGTGCAGTGGTCAGCGATTAACACAGAAAGTCAAAATGTAGAGAATGGGCATCTAAGTATTTAGCCACCTAAGGGATCCTAGCTTTTCTCAAGACGCAGAGAGCATTCCAGAAGTGAGGTGGAGAGATTGTCAGGGGTTAGTGAGGGGTGAACAGAGTGAAACGGCATCTTCTAAACCGTTCTTACTCAGACCTCACAGCAGCTGTGGCTGCCTGCATAAGATGAAGTCAGGCGAGATTCCACCATGAAAGGGGTGAGGGGCTCCTGAGCCCTGATGCCTTCTATGGAACTATTGACAGCTGATGGCTTCTGGGAGAGAGTCAGTTGAACTAAAGAGCATGGGGGGGCCCTAGTAGTTCCACCATTCTGCCCTGGACAGCCCCAATACTTCTAAGTATATAAACAGCACATATTGCTCTCTCTAGGTTGTTGTTCTTGTTGTTTTCTAAGACAGGAAGTTGAGAGGGTGTGAGAGGGTGGAGGTCCATCTGGTAGGAGATAGGGACAGGGGTGAGACATGGATAGTCTGCTGTGTAACGTAGCTGCAGGCCTGTAGGGATACCACACTGGTATCTTTGTCTCTGTCGTCACAGTCTTCCTGGGTATATCTAACTCTTCTGGTGAGTGCTCTCTCTCTCTCTCTCTCTCTCTCTCTCTCTCTCTCTCTCTCTCTCTCTCTCTCTCCTATCCTATCCTATCCTAATCCTATCCTATCCTAAAGGATACTTGTCAGTTGAAAGGCCCACAGAGTGACCTAAGAGGAACCCTTGATCTCAAGATCCCTGACCTAAGCACATCTGTAACACTTGCCCCAAATGTGATAACATTTTCAAGTTCCAGAGACGAGCATATAGATATATCTTTGGGGCTGTCATTGAAATCACATTACTATGGCACTACTTCCTGAATTTGTGTGTGTGTGTGTGTGTGTCTGTGTGTGTGTCTGTGTGTGTGTCTGTGTGTGTGTGCGCGCGTGCACTCATATGCGTTTTACTCATGTGTGCACCAACACCAGGTATCTCCCTCAATTTCTCCTCCATCTTAACTTTTGAGACAGGTTTCTCACTGAACTTGGACCTGAAGTGGCTAATGGACCCCTGAGATCCATCTGACTCCACTTCCCAAGCTCCAGGGTGACAGATACACATGTCTGACCAGGTTTGCCATGGGTTCTGGGGAACCGAACTCAGGGCCTCTTGCTTGTGCTGCAGGCCTTTTACCCTCTGAGTCATTTAGTCAGCCCTAGCATGTAGTCTTCTTCTAAGCGAGGCAGGGAGCTGCCGGGATACCTCTGCACAAAGGAAGGTACCACAGAGGACAACCAGATCGCTAAAGACAACGAAAGGATAAGATAGCAGACCTGCTTAGGAGTCAGGACGGTGAGTTGGTCCTTGCTGGTCTGCTGTAGACTTTAAGTAGGAAGGAATTAAGAGCCACTGAAGAAAGAGAAAACAGATACAAATACTAAGGTGACTAGGGCCTTAGTGCAGGGCTCAGATGCGTACAGAATGAAGTAGCATGAGTTATGATCCCAGACCCTGGTGTCCTCTCTCCAGAACCAATAGACACCTTGAAGTCTTAGAAGTAAATGGCAACACACCGTGTAGGCTCCTCTGTAGTTCAGGGAGCTCACGATTCCCTCAAGTGTGACTGTGATTCTAGGACACTGGAAGACATAGTTTCTCTTTATAAATGCATTCCCAGCCCATTGTACTACTAAGCAGTGTGAGCCTGGGTCCATTACTTTTATTATAATTTTTAAAATTTTTTTTGCTTACATGAGTTATGTGTACCACACAAGTACAAGAACCTGAAGAGGCCTGAAGAGGAGAGCAGATGTGAGCCTCCATATGGATGCTGGGAATCGAGCCTGAGGCTTTACAACAGTAGCCGGGGGTCAGTGGTCTCAATTACTATCACTCCAGACTCAAATTCTTTACTCTAAAACAAAAAGAGGCTCTACTGATCCTCCTAGAGGTGGCATCCCAGAGGCAGTGGGGAGAAAAATGAAAGCTGTAGATACCCTTATGAAAATATAAAATGCATATATATGCGTATATATGTATACATGTGTGTATAATATGCATATATATATATATGCACATCTTCATGGTCCAACTACTGTGATCAACACTAAAGTTGGAATATTCTTCTGGATAATACGTCTACTTTAAATACATTTGAACCAGATTGTTCTGTGCTATAGAAAGCCAGACCAGCAATATAAGTGCAAGCATTTGTCACCTTTAAGCATCAAAGGAAAGAGATTTTTTTTAATATGTAGAAACTCACTGACATTCCCTCCAGAAAGTCATTTCCAAGCACCCTTTAAAAAGTGAATGTGTAATGGAAATTTCAAGTCTCCTATTCACAGTTTTCGTGCCACTGTGTTTCCTCACCTCGGAAAATCAATAGAGGTTATTAATCATCTCTTCCTGCAAGCCAGAGTCTGGAAATGTTTTAAAGGTGAAGTGCAGAGTTTGAGGGGGATGTGCAAAAATTGTGCCCACCCATCAAAGCACTCTGGGTTATGGGCAATGGTAGGAAATATATCTAGCTATCAAGTCATTGTGGTCAGGTCCCCAAGTACTTTGTGTGTGTGTGTGTGTGTGTGTGTGTGTGTGTGTGTGTGTGTGTGTATGTTTGTGTGTGTATGTGTGTGTGTGTGTGTGTGCAACATATGTGCAGGTGCATGTGTATAAATATGTGTATGTGAGGGCCAGGAGTCAACCTTGGGACAACATTAATCCTCAGACCCAACCTTTGGTCAACACTATATTCACCTTGTTTTCTGAGACAAGGTCTTTCACTGGGATCTGAGGCTCACCGGTCTCTTGCTGGACAGAGACTCGCAGGGATCTGCCTGTCTCCACTTCCCTAGAAGCACACTACTAACTGAGCTATGCCCTCAATGATAAACTTGGCTTTTCAACAAGGACTTCCGCCTCTGAATCACATGCCAGGCACAAGATGCATTGGAGGTTGCTGCTGTGATTGTCTGTCTTTCTTCCCTTTGTTTTGCTGGACTCCTCAGAGTTCGTGTGTAGTGTCATGGACAGGGCACAGGGAAAGCATTGACAAGTTCATGCGAGGCCTGAGAAGCATCTTTCCCTGTGGGGCTGCACTTGTGGGAGTGAAAGAGTTAGGAGGAGGATCACAGGAAGACTTCTGCGGGGCTCTACACCTTTTATCTGAGAGCCTCGACTTGCCTGCACTCTCTCAGTGTACAGAGAATCACTAACCCAACGAAGTTAGATGAATGACTGGCTAAATTTAGAGCTGCAATTTCAGGCTCTAGTATTCATCGAACTTGCTGCAGGGTTAGTTCAAACTCAGAGATCCTGATTCCCTCAGTCCTGGGCAGGGGTTTAATGACAGCCATGTCTGACAGTCCTGATTCCATAGATCAGGGATGGGATGGCAATTTCCATTTCTGGGTTCTTGGGTGTCATAGTTCCCATTGGTCGAAGGGACAAGCTTTAAGAAGGCTGGTTGAAGTCAAGGGGCTTTTGACTAGATAACAAGAATTATTCTTCAGCTCAGGGATGAAGAGCTTATAACTGCTCTGGAACAGGGCCCAAATTCTGTTCCAAGCCCCAGTGTCAGGCAAACAACTTCTAAACATCAGTACTAAAGGCTACATCGGGTGCCTCTGGTCCCGACAGGCACGTGGTCTACATGTATGCATTTAACAAAGCACACTGATATAGGGCCATATACATTTTTATAATTAAAGAAAACACAGGGATCATTTCTCCCTCGCCTGAGATTATACATACATGCTTCCTCAGCCAGGCTTTACATGAATGCTAGGGATTTGAACTCAGGGACCTCTGCTTGCACAGCAAGCACTTCAGCTACTGTGTCATCTCTCCAGACTTTGCTGTAGTCTTACTCCATGTGAGGAAGGGTTCTGGGAAGATACTTCATACAGTGAGGTGCCATAGAAGACAGCCCGATCAATCCACAGGCAAAAGCACAAGTATGAGGAGAGAAAACCACCATGTCAGAAGAGTGGCTTAATAAATGATGATCTGTCCCATGCTGTACATGGGGAGGAATTAAGAGTCTAGTATAGATTAAAAACACCATGAGGTATGAATGCAGGGTCCAGTATATCTCCTAGGACTTCATATCAACTCTTGATAAGCTAAAACAAATTGTTCAATGCGCCCATATAAAACAGCTGCCAGTGTTTGTTGTTGGGCTTATTTTTAATCTCCTCTAATTCTCTTAGCTATTATTCCTCTAAAATGACAAATTAAAGTTCACTTAGGTAATACTGAAAACCCAAATGATATCGTAGGCTTCATCCTGGGGTCCTTTGAAGGATTAGACTTGTTGAACTAGATCAGGTAATTAAGTCTTGATGGAATCTGTGCCCAGCTGTGCCTCGTCCTTGCTGAACCAGTCACAGCCATGCTCAGCTGAAACAGTGACTGAGCATCAAGTTAGGGACTGAGGCCAGCTCTCACCAAAGCTTAGAGCAGTGGCTCTCAACCTATGGGTCAAGACCCCTTTGGAGAGTTGAATGATCCTTTCACAGGGGTCATCGTCGGAAAACACAGACCTTTACATTGAAATTCATAGTGGGGGCAAACTTAGTTATAAAGTAGAAACAAAAAGAATTTTGTGGTCGAGGGGTCATCACAACATGAGGAACCATATTAAAGGGCCACAGCATTAGGAAGGTTGAGAACCACTACCTTAGAGCTCCTGTATCCCTTCATTAAAGGTCATAAGTGAGGGCAGTCAGAAATATTGAATTCAAGTCAGATTCCAGATGGCTACCGGCAGCTTTCTTTCTACAGTACTAATCAGCACAGATACATGGTGTCAGCAAAGGATTAGATGGAGCCATTGAAGGGACATTGAGATGGACACCTTGGCACAAGTCACTTAAGACAGGCGTGTTGGTAACGTGAAAAATAGCAAAATGATAATGTAAAAGGCAGACATATGGTAGTCCCGTCCTGGTGCAATTGTGTTTATCCTGGGTTAACTGTCTCCGGTTGCCCTTAAGGAGAGGCCAACACTGCAAGGAAACATTGTCTGCCAAATGAAGGGAAATGCAAGATTAAAGAAATAAGCTCTTCAGTGTAAATTAACTCATTCAACTGAAGGGGTTAGTCACTGCCAAGTAGGACAACTTCAAGCTTCAATTAAGGGTAACTCTCCGGTCTGTAGGCTGAGTGGCATCTGGTGCCTGTCCCAGAATCCAAACAGCTCATCAGTGAGACACTTTAATTAGTACACACTCCAAAAAAACGATGGTGCCATTGGTGCTATTTCATTTCCAGAGCAAGGAAGAGGCCAGATCTGAAGGTACTGCCCTTATACCCAACTTCTAAAATGCACCCTGTCATCCCTCCAAAAAGGAAAGAGTGAAATAGTTCCTCTTCCCTTTAGATACTACAACAAAGACTTCCTCATTTCAGATGACTTATGTGCAGAAGATAATAGAGGCAAAGAATTAGATGGATTTTCCCCAAGTTGCTTATGATGAGGCTGGAGAATTCTCTTTTATCTCAGCCAAAACAACTCAAGATTTCTCTCTCAAACCCAGTCCTTTCCTCTCTCTGAAAGACTTACTGGTTGCCTCCAACATCACCATCAAGGTCCATATCTGGTCAGAAAATCAAGAGTTGGGACTTGGGAGATAGCTCAGTTAGTAAATTGCTTGCTTCTCAATTCTGAGGACCTGAGTTCACACCCGGTTGCTCACACAAAAAGCCAGGCGTGGTGTGAGTGCTTGTAATCCCAGAGCTTGGGGGGCGGATGGGGGAGAGACAGGCAGAAGTCTGCTCACTGGCCAGTCAGCCTGGCACATTTAGTGACTTCCAGGCAGTGAGAGAACTGTCAAAAATGGACAAACGAGAAGAAGACAAAGTAGGGGGAAGAAGTTGTAGGAAGAAGAGGAGGGCAAGGAGGAGGAGGGAGAGAAGTAGGAGGAGGGAGAAAAGTAGGAGGAGGAGGGGGAACATGAGAAGGGGGAGGAGAGGAAGAGGAGGAGGAGGAGGAGAAGGAGGAGGAGGAGGAGGAGGGAGAGGAGGAGGAGGAGGAACAAACATGAAGGAGTCCTGTTAGCCTACCTATACAGCTCCCAAGTGAACAACCAAGGACTCGCTGTGGAAGGCACTGAGCCCCCTTTCTACGAAAATTTGTAGAACTCAGAGTTGTACACTTATTGAGACAACTGGTTCTCTACTGGACAGCCATGATTTCTATCGGCACATAAGAGTACTAGTCCTTTACACTAGAAATGTGTTCTCATGGAAATCCATAATACTCTTCAAAACACAAAAGGAGTAGGGTGCCCTGGTAGTGATACATTATCATAAATGGTGCTAGCATTAGCATAAGCATCCACAGAGGCACAATTACACTCGGACCATTCCAGCTTCCCAGCAAACCCTTGATGTAATACAGAACGTTCCTTTCACCATCCCATAATACTCTGAGTGACAGTAAACCTACAACTTCCCATTTCCTCTTGAGAGAATCAAACTCTAAGTGACCTAAACAAATTTCCTTGACAGAAGACAAAGAGTAAAAATGACTCTTCCCTGAACAGTCAGCTTGAGGATAATTTACGGCACTTAATTAAACCTCAGCCTGATATTTTCTATTTTTAAAGGGGCAACCAATTATTTACTCATTCATTTCCCTGGATGTGCTTAGGAGCACTTAAGTACAGTGTCAGATGTCAAATGGAGGTGAGTGGCAGCCTGGAATTAAAGCAGTCACTCCGTGCCTAAGGCTCACTTTCTCTTGGTTGGCTGGCCACTGTGACTTAGAAATGAAATCGTTTTGCTCTGATGCCCCGTGCTTTTTTTCAGCTTTCATTTTAATAACTTTATTGACATGTCAAGGTAGGCAAAGTTGTCAAGGGTGGTATCAAATGGTCGAATAAATCAAAGCTCCATCTCTCTGCACTTACCATTACTTCAATGTCTGTTTCAGGCATAATCAGGGTCGGCTCACAAATCTCTGATGCTTTACGGATGTCAGGCGGACTTTCAGATTATCCTTGAAGAGTCTTTCTGCCCGGATATAAAACAGGAACCTCTCTTACTTCATACCTGTGATGGTGCTCTAGTTATGGTCACTGTTGCCATAATGAAATACCATGACTGAAAGCAGTTTGGAGAGGAAAGGGTTTATTCAGCTTACACTGAATTCCACATTGTATTCAATCACCAAAGGAAGTCAGGACAAGAACTCAAACAGTGCAGGAACCTGGAGGCAGGAGCTGATGCAGAGGCCATGGAGGGGTGCTGCTTACTGACTTGCTCCCCATGGCTTGCTCACTCTGCTTTCTTATACAACCCAGGACCACCAACCCAGGGGTGGTCCCATCCACAATGGTCTGGGCCCTCCCCCATCATTCACTAATTAAGAAAATCTTCTAAAGACCCGCCTGAACCCAGTCTTGTGGAGGCATTTTCCAAATTGAGGTTCTCTTCTCTTTGCTAACTCTAGCTTGTGTCAAGTTGGCATAACACTAGCCAGCAAGGAGTTTGGCTGGTCTGTACATAATAGACTATAAGCAAAGATACTGCTGGCTCCTATACATTGGCTCAATTTCCTATGCAGCTCCACGTGGAGACCTGTAAGGTGTGAAAACGTGAGAACCTTCTGTTCTCTCCAGCATGTGGACATATCTACTTTACCTTTGCCTTCTTTCAAACTAGCCCAAACAGGCTTCTACCTTCATCAGAACCATGCTATCAGTTACTAAAATCCAACCAGAGCTGGAGCAAAACTTGAAAGCTGTTGGCTGTGTCCGAACCTAGTCAAAAGCCACACTAGGTGACTGAAAAGAATGGCAGATCTCTAGAGCTGGTGTGGTTGATTAAATACAGTATTCGATTATAGAGGCAACTGCACAGGAAGGACTGGGAGAGGGGCCTCTAACATCAGCCTTAAAAGTTATCCTCCCTCCATCCCCGGCACTCCTCATGGATCCACAGTTTCTGAAATCCCAAAGCCACGTTACCTTCTCGTTTGTGAATGAGTAATAACTCAGTCAGCGGAAGTCTTCAGGCATGTGAAGGGACTGCCCGTGGCAACCGACTGTTAGAAATTTCACTGAAATATAACATTCTTCGGCAGTTTTGAGGTAAATGGTGCTTTCCTTTTGTTGATGCTGCGTTTTTCTTTGCAAGCCTATTCTTGGTGTCAATAGATTTATAATTCCCTTTGTAGGACTCTGAACATAGCATATTTTTGTTCCTTTATCCTTAGCGAGTAACTGTGGAGAACCTAATGTATATGAAATGGCGTCTCATTTGCAGATCCCCTGACCCTTGTGTGTACCGTATTCCAACTCACTGCACAGCGGCCACGTTTCTACCTTGGAGCAGCCAGCCACAAGACTCCCTCCCTAAACTATTACTTTCAGCAAACTCCCCCCGACATAATCCTGTGGCCATGACAAAAGACGACTAAGAAACTTGTCTTACTTTGAGGTTGCATTGCTGTGAAGAGACACAATTATCCTGAAAACTTTTGCAAAGAGAAACATTTAATTGAGGCTGGCTTACAGGTTCAGAGGTTCAGTCCATTAACATTACGGCAGGAAGCATGGCATTTTGGAGGCAGACACAGGGCTGGAGAAGGAGCTGAAAGTTCTACATCCTGATTGACGGGCAGCAGGAAGGAAGACTGAGCCACAAGTTCTGGGTTGAGCTTCTGACACCTCAAAGCCTACCTTGAAGTGATATACTTCCTTCAACAAGGCCACACTACTCCACAAGGCCACACTACTCCACCAAGGCCACGCCCACTCCATCAAGACCACACCTACTTCAACAAGGCCACACCCACTCCAACAAGGCCACACCTACTCCAACAAGGCCACACCTCCTAATAGTGCAACTTCCTATGGGCCTATGGGGGCCATTCTTATTCAAACTACCACAAAACTGTAGTCAGTAGCATAAATTGTTGTGATTCTGGAGAGTGGGGCGTATATGATCCAGTTACCAACAGGTGAAGCCTCTAGCCTCTAGTCATTCGCCTTGCAAATGTTGCTGTGGTCCTCATGTGATAGAGAGATGGAAAGAGGAAAGGGCTTAGTCAGTTCCCTCAGCCACTAATCCTAACCACTTGTACAGAAGCTTGTCACCTAACTACTTACGAAAAATCCTAACCCTGAAGGGTATTACCTTGGTGCCTAGCTTTCCACTTGGGAGTTTTGATTTGTTTTGACTTTTATAATTGTATTGCATTTAAAGATTTACTTTTATTGTTACTAAGGTAACAACATGTATAAGTGCCTTAATTAATGCATGCTGTATATGTTTGGGTGCTTGTAGACTCCAGAAGAGGATGACAGATCCGCTGAAGCTAGAGTTACAAAAGGCTGTAACCCACCCTAGGTGGGTGCTGCAAACTGAACTCAGGTCCTCTGGAAGAACAGCAAGGGCTCTCAACTGCTGAGCCAACTCTCCGATCCCTGTAATTTTTATTTTTAATTGATCTATGAAAATTTTACAGAATAATAAAGTTCTGTATATTGAACTCTGAATTTGGGGTGGATTCCAAACCATAGAGCCTTCTGAGCTGCCATATTGGAAAAAAAAAGAGAGAACTCACCTCTTCCCTTAGTGCTTCATTTTCTCTTCATGCTCACCCGCATCTGACATGCTGTGCACTGAGACTATACTTTCTACACATTGTCTTCATCATTAGAATGTAGATGGGTGAGAATGCTTTTCTGTTTTGCTCATTGCTATATTCCTAGCATCTAAAAGCAGGCTCTTAGCACAGTTATTGAATTAGTGGGGTAAGCACCATTCTATAGGTGTCACCATTATGATTTTACCACATCAAAAAACAAGTCCAGGGAGGGCAAATACTTTTTCTCAAGGTTACAATGACCCTCTCATGAAAGAAAGAAGGTAAAAATGAACTCCTTTAAGACAATACTTCTGTCTGGAGTTGGAAAAAGGGTTCTATGGTTAAGAGCACTTGCAGCTCTTACGGAGGACCTGGGTTTGGTGTCCAGAACCCATATTGGTATCCACAACCTCATGTAACTCTAGCTCCAGGGGATCCTACAGTCCCTGCTGGTCTCCATGGGCACTTGTTCACACACACAGACACACACACACACACAGACACACACACACACACACACACACACACTGAAGACATCTTTTTTATTTTTTAAAGTACTTCTGTCACATGCACTGGGATTTTCGTGCATCTGATCAGACCCTCTGCCCCTGTGTTCAGGACGGGTTCCTAGGCTTGGGGTAAATCTTCTGTGAGTGCTAGGGTCCCTCTGAGGTTCCATCTTTTATGACACTTTTTAACGATGATGATGATGGTGGTGGTGGTGATGATGATGATGATGACAACGATGACGAAGACAGTAAGTATTCCAGACAGTTAAAAATCACCTTAATTCCACCCCCACCCCTCTATAACAACAACGACTCAAAGTTGTAAGGCTCCTAACACTTGTTTCAGGAGTTTTCAAGTCTGCTTAACTTTCACCCTTGTGGCATGAGCAAGACGAAGAGCATCGGCCCCGTTTTATTGCAGAGAAAACAGAAGATGAAAGCTCACGTGAAAGGACAGCTCTGAAGACTGAGGGGGTCAGCTAGGGCTGGATGCCAACCCACAGCTCTGGGTTCAAACCCACAGCCCACCTCCGCCTCCACTAGCTGTGTGATGGAGTAGGTCAGTTAGCATCTCTGACTCTAAAAGAGCACTGACCTGAGAGGCAGGTGTCAGGACCGATGTAACACTGGAATCCCAGTGACGGGGATGAAAGGGAGCACGCTGGAGCAACCCTCATCCCATCCTGTCCTCATCCCCGTAGCCGTAACTCTTCAACTGGAACAACTCCATAAATCCAAATTGAGACCGTTTTTCATGAACTCATTTTAAAGGCTGGTACACATTTCAGTGAATTTGTCAGTAACTCGGTCAGAGAATTCGAGGCTCAATAGGGTATTTCACAGTCTAAATGCCAGATGTACTTATTTTTTTTCTCTTTTCTTTTTTTCGGAGCTGGGGACCGGACCCAGGGCCTTATGCTTGCTAGGCAAGTGCTCTACCACTGAGCTAAATCCCCAACCCACCAGATGTGCTTATAAGAGGACAAAACATATGCTATTAGAGCTGGGAGCAGCTACTGCTTTCTCAAGTAAAATCTAAGATACTGCGGTTTAGTTGAAGGCCTCCAGTGAGAAGTATTTTCCACTATAAAAACTCAGTCCCTTGGGTAGCAGGCTAGAGTAGTCTTGACGCACTCCGAAGCATAGTCAGTTTTGCAGTTCACGAGGCAGATCCAATTCCGATATTAATTGGTGTCTTCTCATCTTCCACTGAATTGTTTACATGCACAGTATACCACCAGATAAGGTAATTGTAACAAGAAGGGTCTGCTATGAGAACCTCACCCATGTTAAGACTAAAGTCGGTAACACGCACATAGCTGTTTCCATCGCTGGGTGGAAAGAACTGGGCCATTTTGAAAAAGTAAGGCTTCCAGAGTGGTTTCCGAAATCTCATCCCAGCACTAAATTCTGCACCTGATGCAGTGGTCCATATTCCTACTACCACATACAGCATTCAGCATGCAGAGCGCATGTGAAACCTGCTGACCCCTGACATCCAGTGACCCCGGACTAAAGGGACTCTGCTGCCTCATGCTCCTGCTGCCATGCCTTCTCTGCCAGATTGTCTATGTTCCTTTTTAAATCATGAGCCAAGATGAATAATTTCTCTCTTGCTTTGTCTCTTGTCAGGTGCCAGGTGAGAAATGTCACTCATGCAAGCAGTCTCTGTAGTTTTAAGACTGTCTTTAGCGCATGCGCGTGCGCGCACACACACACTCACATAGGTACACATTCACACACACATACCACTCTACCTAGCTGCTTCCTTCTTCCCTGTGTTTTACATGTAACAGCTCTGGCACTAACACTTCATTCAGCCATCTCTGGTATAGACGTTAAGCCAATTCCTCCGGCAACAGTGCTGAGTTACTAAGGCCTGCACTGTGGTGTACAGACCTGAGTTTTCTTTCTTTCATAATAATACTCAGTTTATCTTCATTTCAAAATCTCAGGTTGATAGGTTATTCACACCAGAACACAGTGTGGTGGTTTGAATAAGAATGGACCCCATAGGCTCAAGTACTTGAATTCCTAGTCACCAGGGCACTATTTGAAAGGATTAGAAGGTTTAGATGTGGCCTTGTTGAAGGAACTGTGTCACTGAGGATGGGCTTTGGGGTTTAAAAAGCCCACTCGGGAGCTCTCTCTCTCTCTCTCTCTCTCTCTCTCTCTCTCTCTCTTTCTCTTTCTCTCTCTCCCTCCCTCCTTCCCTCTCTCCTTCCCTCCCTCTCTACCCTCTCTAGAAGTATCGCCTTTTTCTCTCCTACCCTGCAGTTGGCTTTTCAGCTCTTTAACCAATGAGAAAGTGATGGAGAACAATGTTTTACAGACTACTGAGTCAGGATAGTCTTATAGTAACGACAACAGCAAAGTCTAGACTGCAACCAGATCTCCAGGTACAGAAATCAGCATCTATATACACAAAAACATCCCCCAACTTGGACTAAAGTTTCCAGGTATCTGGTAGAACCCCGCTTCTGACTTACATCCAAGTTAGCTGGGTCTCCAAAAACACTTTCCTCTTTTGGCTTTAGGTCTGCAGTAGCCATGTCTTCATCAAGCAGAGTAGGGTGCCCATTCATCTTCTCCTTGTTCCTACTTTATCACCTGTCCTTCCTTCCCTGAGGATCCTACCATCATCTTTAAACTCCTAATGCCCTATTTGAGAGTCATTTTCAGTGTATGGATAGAGCTCCTCTGTGGAAAACCCAGCCATATGGATTTCACTTACTCCATCACATCATCAGGAAACACATGCTAAGGGGACAGCCACACAGAGGAAGGAACAGGCTAAATACTGTCTGCAAAGAGTCTCTGCAACATGGCTCCCCAAGAGACCCTGGCCCAGACCACTCTGCATCCAGGCCTAATTTCAAATATGCTCTGCCATGAGGGTCCAGGAAGGGACATTGAGAATGGACTTGCACAGTCTGCTCATCCAGGCACTCTCCTTTGAGAAACGAGCCAACAGAAGAAAGCCAGTTCTGAGATTTACGCCTTCAGGAAACTAATGCATTTCGAAGAGGAACGATATATCCCAAAACGTCTCTTCATTATG
Source organism: Rattus norvegicus (assembly GCF_021556685.1). Lineage (NCBI taxonomy): Eukaryota > Metazoa > Chordata > Mammalia > Rodentia > Muridae > Rattus > Rattus norvegicus. Next base: position 22,826,708 of record NC_141553.1, on the reverse strand, counting down.
CTGAGGTACAAAGTTACAACATTTATTATATTTTCTTTTATGTCATAAAGCATTTAGAGGCATTATGTCACAGACAGATTGGGAAATACTGCACAAGGCTTTCATGGGAATGAATCAATACACTATTGGCATGTCATAGAAGACTTTTGAGACACCAGTCATGTTTTAACAGAGCTCCACAAAGATTTCAAAGTGTCCTGGGTTCTGTTCACTAGAATTGACATTTTACACCCACATTAGAACATAATTCTTTGACAATGAGATGGTAAAGAGGATCAGTCTGGATACTCCCCTATGATGTATGTATGTGGTATGGTCTTGTGAATGCATTTCCATGTGTCTCATTTCACTTAATCCTATGAGGAAGTAGATTTGCCTCCATTTCCCAGATGACAAAAACTAAAGCCAGGAAAATTAAAGTGACTTTTTTGAAAGGAAATAATAGAAAATAGACGGTCAATATCATCAAGCTCTTTAAAGGTGACTTCACATTTGGTACATTTATTTTTCATTATAAATTTTCTGGGATCGAGTGTGTGGTGTAGTTGACAGAGTGCTTGCCTACAATTGCTGAGTCCCCAGCATCATATATATAAACCAGGTGTGGTAGGATATACCCTGAATCCCAGCACCCAGGAAACAGGGACTAGACTAAAAGCCCGAGGTCATAGTGAATTGGGGCCAGTCCTGGATATATGAGACACTGTCTCTAAATAAATAACTATTCTGCAAACATGCAAGCAAGTAGTATTAATATCACTTATCAGACCCAACACACTCACCCTGAACTTATGACGACACTTTGGATAGCTGAGGGCTTTTCAGAGAAGCCCAGCAGGACACCCTTCCTCTCTTTCCAGACTAACTATCCACCCATCCCTACTCCCAGGAGACATGCATATAGGCTGGAGCCAAGCGCCTCTCTCTGTTCCTTGCCATCCACTAACTAGGTTTAGCTAAGGCAGAGTGCAAGCAAGAAACCAGAGGCAGAGCAGGGAAGAAAGAGAAGCTGTGATGTGCCCTTACCCTACAGGGTTGTCACAGTTGTTCCTCACCCTTCAGGGCATCGTGGGGTAATCTTACCACAGCTGGATCCTGCTAACCTCCCCACACTTTCTCTTCCCACACTGAGTGAGAAGAGTCAACAGCAGTGCTGTCCAGAGCTTCTGCACTTACTAGTAACCCCAGCCCCATTCTTCCCTGATAATTCTTTTGTTAAGATCTCCATAAATTATCCAATTTGTGGCTGCCATCTGTTTCCTGCTGAGACCCTGACTGACACAGAGGGCTCCTTGTTGAGTCTCCTTTCCCAGTGAGGATTGGTGGCTACATTCTTCTGGAACATAATCCCTGAGTGAATGCTCCATTAATGAGGAAACCAAGCTGGGATATCGATGCTGAGAAAATGAAGACAAATGCGGAATGATTATGTGAACAGCATAGTATGGACCGCCCTCCTGGGCTTTGATTGACAGGGGTTAATAGAACCAGCTCTGACAAGTGCAGAGTGAGGAGCCAATCCACAACAGCCTTTCAGAATGACCTTACCCACGTCCCCAAAGCAAATCTTCATAACGTCTGCTATGAGGAGAAAACCACAGAGTAATGCTTCCCACATAAAGAGCAATTATACCAGCTGGTCAGCCGCGTGACTCACAGTTAGCAGAAGCTATAGAAAAAGAAACTGAGGGTCAGAGAGGTGACCTGGTCACAGTCATACATCTCATAACAAGAAAAATCTGGATGTAAACTCCTGTCCTCCTAGGAAGCTCAAGGCAGACACTCATGAGCCCTAGACTATTCCAGAACTCTCCTTTCATGGCTTAACCTCTGGTTGGCCCTTGTTTTGGATACTGGCCGACACCTAGGTGGATTCCTGATCCATATTTGCTGTCAGCATCCTGCTCCCCACCTCCTGTGTCAACATTTCTCTATAATCAGTTTTCATATCCCCCACTCCTTCCACTTAGTTTCATTTTTATAAAGAATTTATTTATTTACTTTATATGAGTACACTGTAGCTGTCTTCAGGCACACCAGAAGAGGACACCAGATCCCATTACAGATGGTTGTGAGCCACCATGTGGTTGCTGGGATTTGAACTCAGGACCTCTGGAAAAGTAGTCAGTGCTACCAACCACTGAGCCATCTCTCCAATTCCCTACTTTCATTTTTTTTTTCCTCTTCAACTGAGCTTTTGAAATCCACCAAAATTCTAGGCAGACTCAAACCATAGTTTCTTCAAGTTCCTAGGTCTGGATAATTTCGAGGACAGAATTATACACAGAAAGAGAGTCTTAGTAGCAAATATTGTTCTGTAGCAATAAGTCCCATGGGATCCCAACTTCATGGATAAAACTAGACCTTCCTTTAAAACCACCAACATGAAAGTGACTTAAATAACACAATCTACAGGGTCCTGAACACTTGGAGGACATAAATAACCATGAGAACCCAAAGCCATCCAATCCCAAAAGATCGTTTTGCTCAGGAGCCCCGCTCGACTCTGAAATGGCTCTATTGCTTTTCTGCTTTGAATTATGAAAGATGTTTAAATGGCCGCAGATACACCCACAGCTCCCAGACACTAGTGTCACATGCAGCGTGAGTGCCTTATTAAAACCTGGCATCACTAAGACCTAGAAATGTACGTGTAGATAACGCAGCGTGAATCTGGGAATCGAATGAAAAGGCATTTTCTACCTCACACACTGCATTCTTTCTCTAGAACCATAAAGGGATGCTGACAAGAAAGGGGACTTTTCAGGAATTTCACGCAAGAGAAGTATTTTCTGTACTTTTACACAGCCACAAAATTGACCTCTTTCACTGTGGTGGCCACACAGCTGCTCAAACCTCTGAATGTTTCCGACTCCATCCAAGGCCCTTAATCATGATGCTTCACCTTCACGGGCCCCTCCAATTCTAGTCTTCCAATAACAGTGGAGTGGCTTCCTGAAGATGGGGGAGGGGATGAGGTTCCCCCATCATTTTCTTCACTGAGAGCTCTGATAGCCATGGCTAGGAAATCAAAGCCATGGAAACAACTATAAAACACCCCACCTACCTCTTATACCTGGTGACTGAAAGATTACATTCAGGAAATAATTACTGAGCTGAGGTGCAATGCGGCTGGTGGTAGAGAACTTGCCTAGCGCATGGAAGGCCCCAGGTGCAACCCCAGCACTGAAAAGAAATTGCTATTAAGAACAAGATCTTCTCATTGGTTCTTCGTATCTACTGTCTCATTGGATTCACACAAAAACAGCCATGGCTACTGGACATTTACAGTAGAGTTTCCTGACTGTGAGTTGTGTGTTAAAACTGAAGCAAAAAGCTGATAGCGCTCCTGCAAACATGGTGAACGTTCCTAAGACCCGTCGGACATTCTGCAAGAAATGTGGGAAGCACCAACCCCACAAGGTGACACAGTACAAGAAGGGCAAGGATTCTTTGTCTGCCCAGGGAAAGCGGCGTTATGACAGAAAACAGAGTGTCTATGGCGGAAAGACTAAGCCCATTTTCTGCAAAAAGGCAAAAACTAGAAAGAAGATTGTGCTGAGACTGGAGTGCGTTGAGCCCCACTGCGGATCTAAGAGGATGCTGGCCATTAAGAGATGCAAGCATTTTGAACTGGGAGGTGACAAGAAGAGAAAGGGCCAAGTGATCCAGTTTTAAGCTGATTTTGTTATGAAGACAATAAAATCTTGACCTTTCACCACAACCACCCCCCCCAAAAAAAACTGAATCAAAAGCAAAACTTGACAACCATCAAAGCCGCTGTGGAAGGCATCTCCGTGAAAAGATGATTCGCTGAAGACAACTAAGTAAATAGCATCTGTCAGTAAGTGTGGCTCTGCAAGGTGACTGGTTATATTCAGGGTCATGCTGCTGTGAGAGACAAACACAAATTACACACACACACACACACACACACACACACACACACACCACTGCGCATGGACTGTTTGCATCATGAATAGCACACAAGAACTGAGACCCTTAAGGGAGGCCAGATTCCCATACATGCTTGCTTGTGGTCTATGCTCACTGAGCGTACAAGTAAATTGAAATTGTCATGCTATTTAGTCCCTTTCCTCCTCCCCACTATCTTTCTGGAATATTCATAGAGTCATGATATATATATGTAATATAGATAGTCTGCTGGGTCTCTAGTTTATATGGGAAGAAACCAAGGCTATTCATGCCAAGTGTGTTAGTTAGCCTTCCATTGCTATAATGAATTACCTGGAGTAGTTAACTTATAAAATGAAAAGGGTTATTTGGCTCAGCTTTAGAAGTTTCAGTTCATAACTGAAGGAACCCACTGCTTTTGAGCCTGTGGCAAGGATGCACACCATGGTGAGAGCTCTGTGGCAGGTCAAAGCTGGCAACTTCCTGTCCAAGAAGCAAGTGGGGGCAGGGAGGAGGAGGAAGAGGAGAAGGAAATAGCATCAGATAGTATCGGAGTCCCACAGTCCCTTTTAAGGACATACCCACAATGAACTGAAGACCCCCCAATAAGGACTCAACTCTCAAAATCTCCTCTACCTCCTATAGCACCATGCTTGGGACCAACCCTTTAAAACACCAGCCTCTGGGAGACGCTTAAGATCCAAACTACAGCACAAAGAAGTCTTATGTGCTTCTTGTTGGTTGACTGACTACTGGCCAACCCCATCTCTGTGGAGTGTTTCTCATTGACTCTAGAATACACCCTTACTGACCTTAGAGAAAAAAGGCTTCACATGGGTAAGCACTCCCATGTGCCAAGCACTGTGACCTACCATAGGTTTTTGTTTCCTCCTGGTAGAACTATGGCGAAGGTATTAATCCCATCATTTCAGGGGTTTGAGAACCTATGAGGGAGCTGTGTCATCCTGAGATTCCCTACCAGCCTTCGTTGTGAGCTGGTAAGCTAGGACAGCCTCTTAGAAACATAAGTCTACTACATCCATTAGCACCAGGACCACTGATGACAAGGATGTAGATGAATCTGGAAGGGACAAATAGTCAGCTGAGAGGACCACCACCAGTATTCACAGATGCAAATCCCTTGCAGTAAGTGCTAGGGAATCCTCAATGCGACAGTAACTCCCTTCTTCATAGTTGCCTCTTCTATGTAATGAATTTAAAAGTCACTCTCCGGTCCCTACCTGTGAAAGAGAGAACACTAGATAGTCTGTGTATGTCATTGGTAGTGGTGGGGGGTGGGGCAGTCCATCGATACAGCCCACTGACTCACTCAAACAAACCTGTAAATGAAATAGACAATTTTCTCATAGTGCAATGTGTGATGCAAAACCCAGGAATGACATCTTAACCAAGCACCGACCAACTTCCCAGTGTTCTTCTTATTCCCGTGACAAAACGTAGCCACACTCAGCTCCCTCTGATCTAGGACTCCCATGAATAAAAGATGTTCCTTGACACTAACTCACCCTGACCCGTGCCTGCCCACCATGCCCTCTGCATTTGTCTTCAGGGTGGGTGAGTTTCTGGATGAGATGTGTACCCTCTCTATTGATCGCGCTATCTAGGGCACCTCATTAAGCAGTTGGTGTCGCCTGCTAATGCACCATTCACGTTCCAGTTAATGGCTCTAGACTGTTTTTTTCCTCCAGTGTTTGGCAGCAGGAAAATTACTGCTTTCTCGCAAGCTCAAAGCACCAAGATACAACTGCTGAGAATATTTTATGCTATCGAATGGAGAACACCTATGAGAGAGGAAGGCACTAACTGTGCTTTCTAGGCCCTCATTAGGTAAGACTGAAGGACAGCAAGAAGCAGAAAGACAGCTAGAATCAGACTGAGTTGAGACACTCAGTATTGCCTCTTACTGTCTGTGTCTAAACTAAGAGGCTTCACCTCCCTGGATCTCTTTGCAGTTTGGAGCAGTAGACAGGACACTGAATGACAGGACCATACAGTACTGATCCACACCATCTCAGATTCATCTTTAGCCTCACCTCTTAACATTTCTTCATTAAAGTATCCTCGTCAAGTGACAGTTTGTCAAGGTACTTCTTCAGGTTTAAGATCCATCATCTTTTGATCGTCCAGGTGCTTCCTTTTTTACCTGCATTGACAGTGCTTGCAAACCCCTGTGAACATACTTCTGGAGAACTGGGGTTGAGTGCGAATGGTTTGCTAGTGCTCTTCTGTTTAGTTTTGGCCATAGTTCTCTTAAGGTCAGTTAGTATATATTTAAAATTAAAACAGAAACATTCAAAATGAGGCATATGGTCAAATACTGTAGTTACATGCTAACGCTTTATTGGCAGATTAGAGAGCATTTCCATCTTCTTTCTCGTTGCCTGGGAGAAAAAATACTGGCTGGTTTATTTTGTCTGTTTTAGTTCTTCATCCTTTTATCTTTAATAATTTTTTTATCCCTTGAAAATCTCATGCCTGTGTCATGTGTCTTGATCCTATCCACCTCCTCTTCCCCCTCCCAGCCTTGCCCTGACCTGTTTTGTTTTGTTGGGGAGACTGTTTAGTATCAGGTTCATTAACCATGGCAACTTATTTTGCACCTGGAAGGTGGCTACTTTGCACCCACTGCCCTAAAGCCCACCTTGGGACTTGGGTATTAAGTCAATGGGATCACAACAGAAAGATGTTTGCCTTCAAAAGATGACTCTAGATCTGCCTGGGAGCTCCTCCTCTGCTTCCTGCTTAGTCCATGTGCAGCTAATTCCCAAGGAAATTCACAGACGAGATAACCCTTTCGCGTTTGGTACACTGGCTTATGTATTTGGGAGGGTGCACACACGCATGCTACAGCACACATGCAGAGGTTGGAGAATGAGCTGCAGAAGTCAGACCTCTCTCCTTCTACAGTGTGGGTCCCATGGCTGTCAGGCTTGATGGCACCTTTTCACCTGCTGAGACGTCTGGCTGACTGAGACGATGTTTATTCAAGATTCCTGAAGACCCAGATCCCATGACAAGGTATAAATGGTCTGGCATAGCGACTATCTTCTTGCTGGGTCATGAACTTACACTTGCTAAATGCCAGCTGGTTGGTTTAGAGAGTAGTCCCAGAGATCTGTCCCTTGTGCCTGCTCCACATGGTGGGAAGTCACACTCGGTATTTCCCATTCAGTTTCCACCTAGCACCTGGCTTTACCATATTCAGCGAGCAAAGAGGATTTTGCCTGTGAACAGTTCCAAGCCCCACGGAAGAACTGTATCACTCCCAGAGAAATCATGTGTTTGGGAAGTGCTTAGGCTTTCAGTGGATGTCAGCATTTCCCAGGGATGGCCTCAGCAAATCAGAGGGCCGAGCACACCCTAGCAAGAGCACTCGCCAGAAAAGCTCATGCATTATGGATTTCTGACCAAATATGAATAATACATTGCTCCATTTTAAAAATGCAATGAGTAAACTTGTGGGTGCCATTAGTATTGTGTAGATAAATATTTTAAGAGCACCATGTAAATATCCCATAGTCACTTAGTTCATTGTGATCAAAGAAACATATGTCTTCAAATCTACACTAAAACAATGGAGGCCGTTTGGCGCAACACCGGATGAATGGAGCGCCGGAAGGCAACTGCAAACCCGACCTGTAAAGTCCTGGATCTTTGTTTTCCTAATCTAGCACTGAGTTACGGGGCCATAACGGGAACCAGCTATATTTAAGTCTTTCCAAAAGAAGAGAACAGATTGTAAAAATAAATAAACAAAAGGAAAGGACTAAATGTATCCAGGGCTCTGGATCCTCAAGGGAGGGAATAAGTAAGTGCCACACAGGGAGGATAATGTTTCAGGTCAGTCCTTACCTTTCACCAGTCACAAGACAGGGCATGGGTTCTGGAGAGAGGGAAAGAGAGAGAGAGAGAGACAGAGACAGAGACAGACAGAGAGAGAGAGAGAGAGAGACAGAGAGAGACAGAGACAGAGACAGAGACAGAGACAGAGACACAGAGAGACAGAGAGAGACAGAGAGAGGCAGAGACAGAGACAGAGAGACAGAGAGAGAGGAAGAGAAAGAAAGAGAGGGGAGGAGAGGGAAGGAGAGAGGGAGAAAGACAGGGAGGGAGAAAGGGAGAAAGACACAGAGAGAAACAGGCAGAGAGAGGAGAAGAGAGACAGAGAGATAGCAGGAGAGAGAGGGAAAGAGAGAGAAAAGAGGCAGAAAGAAGGAAGGAGACAAAGAGTGAGAGAAAGGGAGACAGACAGACAAAGAGAGGGGAGAGAGAGACAGAGACAGAATATCATAGTGACAGAGAGAGAAAGAGAGAAACAAAACGAGAGACAGAGACAGAGAGATCCAAAAATGGCCAAGAAATGGAGGAGGAATTGTAGGAGGTAGAGGGCTGGGAGGAAAGAAAGGAGTGGAAACTGAAGTCGGGATGCAATGTATGAGAGAAGAAGAATTAAAACAAATTTTAAAGTGCTTGCCACATAAGCATAACGCCCTGAGTTCGGTTTCCACACAGATACCAGGCGTAGCGATACACAGCTGTTATCTCAGAGCTGTGGGCAGTCAGAGAGAGGCAGATGCAGAGATCTCGCAAGACCGTCAGCCAGCTGGGGATTCAGTGACAGGCTCTGTGCCAGACACTAAGAGAAGGAAGTGACGAAGACACCTGACGGTGACTTCTGCCCCATCCTCCCACACACGTACAATGAACAAGCACCTGCAGGTGCACACATGTGTGTGGACGCACACACACACAAAACACGGGACTGATGGACTCGCCGCAAATCTTACTCAACCACACGCTAATTCATGGGGATTTACTGTTTCTGTATGCTTGGACTTCAGTACCTTAAGGGGACCTGGTCAATGTAGCCAAGCTCCCAATAAGTTAGAACGTGCACCCAATGTGATAACTCGTAATTTTATCATAAAAAAAAATCACTCCCAGTCAGATTATATGTCACCATTGATGCAACCAACCTACTCTACCCTTGTAGGAAAAGGCAGAATATAAGAAAGTTGCTTGTCTAGGACGAAGGCGAGGACAAAGAAAGCATTGTCTGTAAAAGCCCAGATGGTAAATATTTTCACTTTTCTGGATGATGTTGTCTGTGTCACAGCTTCTCAACAATAAGTCAAACTGGGAAACCAATAAGCTTCAGGATCACAAATACCCTGCCTCAGAGAGTAGAGGTAGATAGGGGTTAGGAAAAGATAACCACCATCTACCTCTGGCCTTCACATACACATGCACACATAGGCATGAATACCCATATGCACATGTGCATACACTTATGCTAACAAGTGCACACACACACACGCGCGCGCGCGCGCACACACACACACACACACACACACACACACACACACACAGTGCTAAGATGCTGAAAGGCAAACAAGAAAGGATGGGGAAAGCCTGAATTCAGATGCTAGCTGGAGTTCCCTGCCTGATGGCCTGGCACCTAGACAGGATCAGCAGCTCTGACCCCACAGGATTGAACTTCCCACAGAGCGCAAGTCTCTTATTTGTTCTGTGACTCAATCAAAACCCTGAGGTTATGTGGCTTGCTCAAAAATAGCAATCCTGAGTTTCTAAGACAAAGTTCTAGTTAGAATCCCTCTTCCACGGCATATCACAGCTTTTAGACTAAACTCACAGATGATACTCTAAGTATCAAACATTTAAAATAGCCTAGAATCTAAATCTCCTGCAAGACCAAATCTTAGTGTCTACTGCCCTGGGTCTTCCCTTCATGAGCAAATTACTTTTTCTCTGTCCTCTCAGAACTCCACCAGCATTGTCTATTCACACATTCATTGGTGTCTTAGTTAGGGTTTTACTGCTGTGAAGCCATGACCAAGGCAAGTCTTATAAAGGACATCATTTAATTGGGGCTGGTTTATAGGTTCAGAGGTTCAGTCCGTTATCATCAAGGCAGGAACATGGCAGCATCCAGGCAGGCATGGTGCAGGGGGAGCTGAGAGTTCTACATCTTCACCTGAAGGCTGCTAGTGGAAGACTGACTTCCAGGCAGCTAGGATAGGGGTCTTTTAGCCCACGCCCACAGTGACACACCCACTCCAACAAGGTCACACCCACTCCGACAAGGCCACACCTTTTAATAGTGCCACTCCCTGGGCCAAGCATATACAAACTGTCTGTGGCCACTTCTGACACCATGGATAAGCTTGAGCCCAGGGAAGCCAGACCTGCTCTTGTCCCTTAATTCACTTCCCACTGCTAGTATGCAGAGTACACTCAGAATGCAGTATGTGGTGAACAAATGAATGAATGAATGAATGAACAAACGAACGAAAGATACTGAGTAACCAGAAAAAAAAAAAAAAAAGAAACCGCACACAAAGGTATCATTCTTTGGTGAAATTGGAAATTTAAAACCATCAACTGTCAGGCCACTGTATTCTAGAGCAGCAGTTCTCAGCCTGTGGATTACAACACATTTTGGGATCAAACAACCTTTCACAGGGGTCACATACCAGATAACCTACCTACACATCAGATACCCTGCATATCATCTATTTACATATAATTCATACCAGTAGCAAAATCACAGTTATGAAGTAGCAGCAAAAATGATTGAAGGGCTGAGAGTCACCACATTGAAGGGTCACAGTGCTAGCAAGGTTGAGAACCAGAGGCAAACCTGAGTGTCTTTAAGTTTTGCTTTCCAACCTGAGAAGAGAATGAAAGAGTAATTGATAAAGCATGGGGATCACACACACACGCACACACACACACACACACACACACACACACACACACACACATACACACAGGCACCCAGGCACGCATTACATATATAACTAGGCACATTGATGACAGACACAGACTGTACTGGCTGGTTTTGTGTGTCAACTTGACACGAGCTGAAGTTATCATAGAGAAAAGGAGCCTCAGTTGAGGAAATGCCTCCATGAGACCCAGCTGTAAGGCATTTTCTCAACTAGTGATCAAGCGGGGAGGACTCAGTCCATTGTGGATGATGCAGTCCCTAGGCTGATGGTCCTGGGTTCTATAAGAGAGCAAGCTGAGCAAGCCAGGGGAAGCAAGTCAGTAAGTAACATCCATCTATGGCCTCTGCATCAGCTCCTGCTTTCTGACCTGCTTGAGTTCCAGTCCTGACTTCCTTTGGTGATGAACAGCAGTGTGGAAGTGTAAGCCGAATAAACCCTTTCCTCCCCAACTTGCTTCTTGGCCATGATGTTTTGTGCAGGAATAGGAACCCTGACTAAGACATAGACATAGACAAAGGAGTGAAACAATGCATAGAGCAACAGATACTGAGTCCAGACCAAGTCCCTCCAGCAAGGGAATGAATCTACCTTGCTTCCCTAGAGAGCAAGAGACACAATGGACAGCACCAGGCAGAGATGGCAATGTACTTAGGCCCAAGTTCACAGCATGGGGCAGTTACAACCACCCACCCTTGAGCTGAAGTGTTGGGCAATAGGACAGGGACTGAAGCAACTAACGACTCACACCAGGCCGTGGCAAGAGGGACACAAGAGATGCTCCAGCAAGACTCCAGCCACCAGGAGGTAGCAGTAAGGTGGGGCCAGGAAGGGAGTGGGCAGCAGTATCCTGCTACTGACATGGTAATGGGGTCACAAAGAAGAGTACTGAGTATACAAGGGGTACTCCACAGTGAGTCTTGTATCCCCAGATGTAACATGGAGTCTGGTTCTTGTCATCCAACATATACCTGAGGAGGGAAGGGGTAGAAGGTAGAAAAAGAAAGGGAGGGAAAGAGAGGGAGGGAAGGACAGGGTGGGAGGGAGGAAGAAGAAAGGAGGGAGGAAAAGGGGGAGAGGGAGGAAATGAAAAGAGGTGGGGGAGAGAGAGAAATTGAGATTAGAAATTTACCTAGTGACCTAGACAACATCAAGCGGAAGCCACCATTAACCAGAAGGCTTGTTTTCTTCCATGCCTCTGGCCTAGAAATATCAATTACAGTTCCACTGATATACACTAATAATTATTGTTAAACAGTGAGCAGTAAAACAACCAATAACTCCATTCTCTCCTTGTGCCATTGTTAAAAGGGGGATGACAGTAAAACTCACCCTGACAGGACCATACCAAACAATGCTAAGAAGGTCACCAGGTTTTCTTAAAGCTCTCTCTCTACCCAGGAGATACCATCAGCCTGTGTTTGAACAGCCATTTCAGATCTCTTAGGCCAGAGAGCAAATATAACAATCACCTCAGTTTCCTCTGACACTCATTCCTTATACCTCAAAGCAGGGATGGCAGACCGCTCCTTTACACTCATCCATCCAAGTACACTCGAGTGTCTACACCTCCAGAGGGCGCTTGACGTTCACTGAAGAAAATCTCACTCAGCAGACAACTTGCTTTGCTCACCCAACAGTAGATGGTGAGCAAGCTTGTAGCACTCTCTTCAAGATGGGGTTAGGAGGTTGATGGAGTAGGGACAACCTTCTACTCTTTCCTTTTTCTTTTCTTCTTTTCTCGCCTCTCCTCTCTTTCCCTCTGTCTCATTGTTCAGGGACCTCACACTGATGGTCAGATATGCACTCTTCTGAATTTGTCTGTGTGTCCCGAAATATTTAAGTACTTGGTGCATGCATACTATCAGATAAGACTCGACATTTTGTTGTGGAGCCCCCGAGAAAGGAAATCCATACTAGTAAAAAAAAAATCTAACTGGATCCCTCAACTGGGAAATGGAAATCCAAAGATCCGCGTTCCAGCCTAAAATTTAAAGCAAAGTAAATTTCCTACAGAGCAAACATTCGATTCCACTTTGGCAGTAATGGAATAGTTAGTTTAGGTAACAGTTTTAGGAAAGACATAGCCTTACCTAAAATGAGAATAGAATCAACTAATCATCGAATCAGCTTATGAACTGAATTCACTCACCAATAAAACTTAAAGTCATTTAAATTCAACAATTTTCCCTGCAGGTTGCAGACAGAAGCAAATACAAATCCAACGTGATGGTTTATGTTCGCTGTCAACTTTACTAGTTGAAAATCACCATGGAAACCTGCCTCTGGGCATAGTGATAGGGTGTTTCTAGAAATATTGAAATGAACAGGGAAGATTAGTCCCAGACTGAAAAGGAAGGAGTGGGCTGAGCCCCAGCATGCATCTCTCTCTGCTTCTTGGTTGTAGGTACCATGTGACAACTGCCTCAGGCTGCTGTCCCGGACTCTGCACTATGACCCAGACTCTTCAACCATGAGCCAAGACAAACCTTTCCTCTTACATCGCTTTCTGTGGGGTATTTAGTTATAGCAATGAAGAGAAGAACTAATACAGGTGATCTAGGAAAAAAAATCTATGGCTATGCTGTGGTTCTCCATGAGGAATAACAGTCAAAGCCTGGGCAGCCCTTACTTAGTACAGATTGGGATATTTAGTGGATAAAACGAGGGTCAGTGATCCATTCTAGAACTTGATGCCAAATCAGAAACCCAGTAGGATTGTCCTTGTCTGGAGTAGATAAGTACATTGTGGCCTGGGGCTGGGGGACAGGCCTGGGTACAAAGAACTCAAGAGTTGGACCAAACTTGATACACTCATCTTGGGGAAACCTCTGGGGCCCAAAAGAAGCTCGAATTCGTAACAAACATATGGTTGAGGGGGCACTGATGGCAAAAGCAGGGTCTATATGGGGTGCCCGTGGGTACCCAGTAAAGAGCAGAGACAGTCACCCAAATAACGAAAATCCTATTTAAAAGACTGCATCGGTAAGGTTCCCAGACCACGGATCTCTGCTCACTTCTGACCACCAGAGTACAGCGCAGTGTGTGCAGGAATGCCAACCGTGACTTGAAAATGTAAAACCACTTCGAGTTCGCCTAGGCTCAAGGCAATCATTCCTTGTCATTAACATCTTGAAAGGTGTTTGCAGCATACAGAAGCAATTCCCCAAGTCTCTGCTGGCACCTACAGTTCGAGATGGGAATAGCGGAATAGTCAGCATGCATGAAAATCCTGCTCCAAACTGACTGACCTACATTCCTGCTGTTATATTTGCATAGCTTTTAATGTATGCATTCACACACACACACACACACACACACACACACACAGTGCCGTTTGGTAGGTAGAGGACGCACACAACGTCGCTTACATTCAACAAAAGTGACTCTAGGTTTGGCACTTTTCCCACAGTAAGCCAGTGTTGCCGAAATCGGATTTGTCACTTCATTAAGTCTGAGCATTAATAGTCCCACGGCCCTCAGAGACATCTTTGTGTCTCACTGAACCAGTTTGGAATGTCAGGGTGAAGAGACAAGTACTTTAAAGGATGGAGATGTTGCAAACGAGAGCAATCGTAAAGGCTTCTGTCTAGAGTGGAAAACATGCAACGCTTTGCTCGTTGTGGGTGAAAGGTATTTTAGCTAAGTGCCACCTGAGCTTGAACAGTCTTAGTAATTCCTGGGCTGTGTATCATACCCACAAGCTTAAAGTTGGTGGGAAAGTAGAGATTATCAACTGGAAGTATCATGGAAACAAGCATCTAGAAATATCTAAATCAGGGAGTTTGAGTTGAGTTGGGAAGACCCATCGTGACTATGAGCTCTATTCTGTGGACTGGAATTCTGAACTGAATAAAAAAGAAAGTGAGCACATATTCTCTCTCTCATCTTCCCCTTCCTATTCCCGGTCCCTTCCTTTCTCCCCCTCCCCCTCCAGCTCCCCTTCCCCCCACACCAGCTCTCCTGCTGTCTCGCACTCTTGCTCTCATTCAGTCCTCTACCCTGACTGCAGATACAATGTAACAAGCTGTCTTTTCACCAGCCTTCCTCACCATGGTGGATTTTCCTCAAGAAATGGTGAGCCAAAATGAACTTTTCCTTCTTTGAGACTGCAGATACAATGTAACAAGCTATCTTTTCACCAGTCTTCTTCACCATGGTGGATTTTGCCCCCCAAGAAATGGTGAGCCAAAATGAACCTTTCCTTCTTTGAGTGTGCTTTGCTTCGGGTGATTTGTCATAGCAACAGGAAAAACAGGAATCAGAAGACCCAGGGCCCCTTCCTGTAATAACAAGCATTATGTAGAACTTCCTGACCATTGTTCATATTGTAAAGGATATTTAAATTTTACTAACAGTGCCCAAAAAGGTAATTCCTCTGGAAAAAAAGATTTTCAGGTGAACAGACTTTTGGTTGCAGGGTACATGTCTTGACACTTAACTCTCACCGTAAAGTTTGTGACAAGCAGCTCATGACAATTCCACAGTGACCAGTATATAGTTGCTTGTTGTTGCTGTGACAAAATGTCTGACAAGAATAACTTAAGGAAGGGAAGGTTTGCTTCGTTTCACAGTCTGAGGGTCCTATCTATCCTGGCATGGAAGTCCTGAAGGCAGGAGTTGAGGTCATTAGTTGTATCGTGTCTATAGTGAGGAAACAGAGAAAGATGTGCACATGCCTACTTCACTTAATTCAATTGATAAAGTCCCTCAAAGCCCCAGAGATTTGACTCCAAGGTCATTCAAGGTCCTTTCCAATTTACTGTCAACATAAACCGTTACATCCCCTGGTTCCCAGCCTGTGGATGGAAGGAGCAAATCCAGACCATGTACAAGGATATTTTGTGCTCTACCAGAATCCCTCCGATGAGAGAAGATATGTGTGAACCCACATAACTGATTACTGCCATATTGAAAGGAATACCATTATTTTGACATCAGCATAAAGTATAAAGTTGACAGTAAGTTCAATATCCCCCTGCGGGTCTTCCCACCTCCAACCCAACCCTATGAAAAAGGAGGCAAGGAAAGTTAACTGTGATCCCAGTACAAGAGCACCATACAATCCGACAGCAACTCCTTCCCAAAGACTGCGTCATTTCTCAGCGATAATCTGTGATGCTTTGAAATAAAATGACCCCCTCATAGGGGTGTGGCCTTATTAGAGGAAGTGTGTCACAGGGCTGGGCTTTGAGGTCCCAGGAACTCAGGCCATGCGTAGTGTGGATCAGTCTTTTCCTGTCCCTGCTGATCTGGATATAGAACTCACAGCTACTATTCCGTACTCTAAGAGGGACTTGGTCAGTTGAATTAAATGAAGTAAGCGTGCATCCACACTCGTCTTTCTCTGTTTCCTTACTATAGATATGATACAACTCACGACCTCAACTCTCGCCTTCATGGGACCTCCAATCTGCCTGCAAACCACCATGCTTCCCGCCATGAGAATAATGGACTAAATCTTTGAACTGTGAACCAGCCCCAATTAAATATTTTCATTTATAAGAGTTGCCATGGGCATAGATAGTGTCTCTTCACAGCACTGAAACCATAAAGGACATAAAGGACATCTCAGGCTAGAAAGTGAGATGCCAAACTTAGACCAAGAACATTCAATCTAATCATTGAGGATCATATGTGTGTGGGTGTGTGGTGTCATATATATATATTCCAGAATGGCCCAGGCCATCTGCTACTCTGTGGGTCTCTGACAGGTGATGTCTCATGGTAGCTCCAATCTGAATGGTACCCTGAAAGGCTTAGTATGGGTACTTGAGGGCCAGAGTACTTGGGTCCAAATCCTCGCTGAGACACTTTTCTAAACTCTGTGACTCTGGGCAAAGTTGTAAGTTCTCCATTTATCAGAATGGTAAAATCACTGTGGGTTACAGAATGCAACTCTGAAGCTCGAAATTAGCCTGATCTTTTTTAAAATCTGTGCCTAACACACAGCAAGCAATCTATGGATTTTGTCAAAGCGGGTGCTCGAAGAGGGTACTTTTATTTTTAATTATAATCATCCAGAGCTCAGAAAGGGAAGTTTGGGAAAGGAAAAATCCAATAGAATAAAACTCACAGAAATACAGAAATAAGTCCTTGACTTAGAGTAATGTGGCCCTTTTGTGTTAGGCAAGGTCACAAATGATTCCAAGGTCCAAGACAAAACCAACACCTGCCGAAGCTGTGAAAATTGGCTCCGGATCTGAGAAACTCAAGTACTGACTGAGGTACAGGCCTTTTTTTTTCTTTATGATGAAATTTTAACTCAGCACATATCATGTTCACCTAAGTCAGAGCCTCCACTGTAAAGTTCAGAATTCAATTAACAGGGACAAGTAATTACTTCTGCCTCGCTGGAAGGCAGTGTTCCTCAGAGACATGCCTGGTGCTTCTCTCGGGCAGTGTTTCTCAAGTCTACAGCTGTGACCCTTGACCCCTGCATACCTGGCCAGGTGGTCAGGGGGAGGCCTGGAAGAACCCTTTGTTGTGACTCTAAGATGCCATCTCACCAGGGGATAAAGTCCACATCCGTCTGCCATCTTGGTCCTGGATGTGCTGGCTGGCCAAGTGTTCAAAGTGTCTATCTAATTATGTCCCCCAACCCTCAGGAATGGCCATCTAGCTTTGAGTGCATAGAGTGTGCATGCACAGAGAGACAGAGAGACAGAGACAGAGAGAGACAGAGAGACAGAGAGAGACAGAGAGAGACAGAGAGAGACAGAGAGACAGAGAGACACAGAGAGAGACAGAGAAAGAGACAGAGTACATGGTTAGGTGTGGCTGCTGAGCCCTGGGTTATTGCCACCTGCTGCCATTGACTGCTCCCTAGAGTTCAGGGGACTGAATGTGACTGCTTTCTCCCCTTCTTTCTAATGAAACAAACTGGAGTCATTTATTCCCTTTTTGTGCTTGCTATCATGTGCAAATAAAGTTCTTGGTGTCTCCCCTTTCGAACCACTCAGCGATTAAAGGGGATCATATATACAAAACAGTAATATAAAAAGCTCCCTCTACTCATTGGTCTGTAAGGTCAATTCCAAAGAACAATAATAATACTTTTAACTGCTCCATCACCAATCACCCATCACACCCTTTCCATACTATTTGATGACAAGTAGGACCTTCCAGCATTTAGCAAGGTAACTAAAACATGGGAGGAGTTTAACAGAAGCTTACCATGTAAATGAAGAGGCCAGCAGAGGACAATTAAGTTCCTGGGACAAATATCAGTAATTATGTGCTTCCCCCAAGAGCTTGGTTTGTCATCTGCATTTTCCCAGGCCTGAAACTGCAGACAGGATGTGTCTAAGACACTGGAAGACAGAAGTGCACCAGACGGAGCTTGGGTTTTGCATCTGCATCACAATTTAATATAGCACAGTGCCTAAAAGCAATGGGAAAGAGAGAGAAAAAACATTTTCCCTACTTAATTTTAAGTACTAAAGCACCAGGGGCCAAACCTGGGGACCAGTTCTATTAGAACAATCCAGAAGACTAAGAGATGTAACCAGTTTGTGCAGAGTTATCCAAACAGACACCTGAGTGCTCAGTCTTCAGACTCAATGCACTCACAGGGTGCACCAGAGTGGCTTTGAAAGGACTGTGGCTGTCTTCAGACACACCAGAAGAGGGCATTGGATCCCATTACAGATGGTTGTGAGCCACCATATGGTTGCTGGGAAATGAACTCAGGACCTCTGTAAGAACAATCACTGTTCTTAACTACTGAGCCATCTCTCCAGTCCCCGAACAAAATTCTTAACTCTTCCAGCTACCCATCACATATGAGACATGAATACTAATTAGTATGAATACTAATAGGTAACTCTTCCAGTTCTGTCAGAGTCACCTAGACTTGGTAGGAGTTCAAATACGTATGCTGGATACACAGGATGGCAACAGTTGACAGAGACCAGTGCCTTCATTTCTATACCAGCTCCCAGAAAAGAGTACCAGTAGATCCATCTTCCTAAGAGATTGTCTTAGTTAGGGTTTTACTGCTGTGAACAGATACCATGACCAAAGCAAGTCTTATAAAGGATAGCATTTAATTGGGGCTGGCTTACAGGTTCAGAGGTTCAGTCCATCATCATCAAGGTGGGAGCATGGCAGCATCCAGGCAGGCCATGGTGCAGGAGGAGCTGAGAGTTCTACATCTTCATCTGAAGGTTTCGAGGAGAAGACTGACTTCCAGGCAGCTAGGATGAGGGTCACCCACAGCGACACGCCTACTCCAACAAGGCCACATCTACTTCAACAGGGCCACACCTCCCAATTGTGCCATTCCCTGGCCAAGCATATACAAACCATCACAGAGATATAACCAGACTCTCAGTAAAACTACAGACATCTCCAGAAGTGCCATAGAACCTTGAAATCAGGCCAGTGTTACTCACGGGAGCCAGGAGACAGTTTGGCATGGTTCCAGCTTGACTTTTTAGAAAGCTCTTGAATTTTCCCCTCCCATTTCTATAAACACAGCTGGAACCCTAGTCTCACCCCTGCTTTACATGTAGATGTTGGTCCTCCTGACTTGTAACTCCCCAAACAAATTGCCAGCCTCAGAACGAATGTGAGTAGAGTTGGCTCCCATGGCACATGCTGCCCTCTGGGACCCAGACCTGAACAGATTCAGTGTGGGCCTGAGAGATTTAAGGAGCTAGCTTCAGTCAGCATGCCTGGCTGTTCCGAAAGCCAGCCTTCGAGTCCTCTTACTGACTTGGCAGTACAAAATCATATTGATAGCTAAAGAAGCATGTGATAATGAACCATCTATGTGCAAGCAACACTAATGTGTTTTTCTGGTATCGTGCAGAACATGCATTCCTTTTTGTACTTTTCCCTGCTTATAAGGGAAGTACTCTAGGTCGTTTTTTTTTTTCATTCACTCAACAAACATCAGTTGAGCAACTATTCTCTGTTGGGGTCCTGTTCTCAATTGAGCATCTACTGTGGATCAGGTCCCATTCTAGATAGGACAGGCTTGCCTTTGCAAAACTTGCATTCTAGAAAGAATTAAACAATAGATTGGCAAATATGCCAATAAGATCAACGCTGATAGGGAAGTCCCACACCTGCGGACCCCGGCCCGCAGCAGCTCTCTGCTCCCAGACCCGGTGAGAGAGAGACCCAACCGCCTGGTCAGGGGGGCACTCCTGCGGCTGCAGAGCAGAAGAGACCACCAACACTGCTCACCACTGCCCACATCCCTGGCCCAAGAGGAAACTGTATAAGGCCCCTGGGCTCCCGTGGGGGAGGGCCCAGGAGCGGCAGGACACCTGCCTGAGACACCGCCAGAACCTGAAAGAAACAGACCGGATAAACAGTTCTCTGCTCCCAAATCCCGTGGGAGGGAGAGCTAAACCTTCAGAGAGGCAGACAAGCCTGGGAAACCAGAAGAGACTGCTCTCTGCACACACATCTCGGACGCCAGAGGAAAAAGCCAAAGACCATCTGGAACCCTGGTGCACTGAAGCTCCCGGAAGGGGCGGCACAGGTCTTCCTGGTTGCTGCCGCTGCAGAGAGCCCCTGGGCAGCACCCCACGAGCGAACCTGAGCCTCAGGACCACAGGTAAGACCAAATTTTCTGCTGCAAGAAAGCTGCCTGGTGAACTCAAGACACAGGCCCACAGGAACAGCTGAAGACCTGTAGAGAGGAAAAACTACACGCCCGAAAGCAGAACACACTGTCCCCATAACTGACTGAAAGAGAGGAAAACAGGTCTACAGCACTCCTGACACACAGGCTTATAGGACAGTATAGCCACTGTCAGAAATAGCAGAACAAAGTAACACTAGAGATAATCTGATGGCGAGAGGCAAGCGCAGGAACCCAAGCAACAGAAACCAAGACTACATGCCATCATCGGAGCCCAATTCTCCCACCAAAACAAACATGGAATATCCAAACACACCAGAAAAGCAAGATCTAGTTTCAAAATCATATTTGATCATGATGCTGGAGGACTTCAAGAAAGACATGAACACACTTAGGGAAACACAGGAAAACATTAATAAACAAGTAGAAGCCTACAGAGAGGAATCGCAAAAATCCCTGAAAGAATTCCAGGAAAACACAATCAAACAGTTGAAGGAATTAAAAATGGAAATAGAAGCAATCAAGAAAGAACACATGGAAACAACCCTGGATATAGAAAACCAAAAGAAGAGACAAGGAGCTGTAGATACAAGCTTCACCAACAGAATACAAGAGATGGAAGAGAGAATCTCAGGAGCAGAAGATTCCATAGAAATCATTGACTCAACTGTCAAAGATAATGTAAAGCGGAAAAAGCTACTGGTCCAAAACATACAGGAAATCCAGGACTCAATGAGAAGATCAAACCTAAGGATAATAGGTATAGAAGAGAGTGAAGACTCCCAGCTCAAAGGACCAGTAAATATCTTCAACAAAATCATAGAAGAAAACTTCCCTAACCTAAAAAAAGAGATACCCATAGGCATACAAGAAGCCTACAGAACTCCAAATAGATTGGACCAGAAAAGAAACACCTCCCGTCACATAATTGTCAAAACACCAAACACACAAAATAAAGAAAGAATATTAAAAGCAGTAAGGGAAAAAGGTCAAGTAACATATAAAGGGAGACCTATCAGAATCACACCAGACTTCTCGCCAGAAACTATGAAGGCCAGAAGATCCTGGACTGATGTCATACAGACCCTAAGAGAACACAAATGCCAGCACAGGTTACTGTATACAGCAAAACTCTCAATTAACATTGATGGAGAAACCAAGATATTCCATGACAAAACCAAATTTACACAATATCTTTCTACAAATCCAGCACTACAAAGGATAATAAATGGTAAAGCCCAACATAAGGAGGCAAGCTATACCCTAGAAGAAGCAAGAAACTAATCGTCTTGGCAACAAAACAAAGAGAATGAAAGCACACAAACATAACCTCACATCCAAATATGAATATAAAGGGAAACAATAATCACTATTCCTTAATATCTCTCAATATCAATGGCCTCAACTCCCCAATAAAAAGACATAGATTAACAAACTGGATACGCAACGAGGACCCTGCATTCTGCTGCCTACAGGAAACACATCTCAGAGACAAAGACAGACACTACCTCAGAGTGAAAGGCTGGAAAACAACTTTCCAAGCAAATGGTCAGAAGAAGCAAGCTGGAGTAGCCATTCTAATATCAAATAAAATCAATTTCCAACTAAAAGTCATCAAAAAAGATAAGGAAGGACACTTCATATTCATCAAAGGAAAACTCCACCAAGATGAACTCTCAATCCTAAATATCTATGCCCCAAATACAAGGGCACCTACATACGTAAAAGAAACCTTACTAAAGCTCAAAACACACATTGCACCTCACACAATAATAGTGGGAGATTTCAACACACCACTCTCATCAATGGACAGATCATGGAAACAGAAATTAAACAGTGATGTCGACAGACTAAGAGAAGTCATGAGCCAAATGGACTTAACGGATATTTATAGAACATTCTATCCTAAAACAAAAGGATATACCTTCTTCTCAGCTCCTCATGGTACTTTCTCCAAAATTGACCATATAATTGGTCAAAAAACGGGCCTCAACAGGTACAGAAAGATAGAAATAATCCCATGCGTGCTATCGGACCACCACGGCCTAAAACTGGTCTTCAATAACAATAAGGGAAGAATGCCCACATATACGTGGAAATTGAACAATGCTCTACTCAATGATAACCTGGTCAAGGAAGAAATAAAGAAAGAAATTAAAAACTTTTTAGAATTTAATGAAAATGAAGATACAACATACTCAAACTTATGGGACACAATGAAAGCTGTGCTAAGAGGAAAACTCATAGCGCTGAGTGCCTGCAGAAAGAAACAGGAAAGAGCATATGTCAGCAGCTTGACAGCACACCTAAAAGCTCTAGAACAAAAAGAAGCAAATACACCCAGGAGGAGTAGAAGGCAGGAAATAATCAAACTCAGAGCTGAAATCAACCAAGTAGAAACAAAAAGGACCATAGAAAGAATCAACAGAACCAAAAGTTGGTTCTTCGAGAAAATCAACAAGATAGATAAACCCTTAGCCAGACTAACGAGAGGACACAGAGAGTGCGTCCAAATTAACAAAATCAGAAATGAAAAGGGAGACATAACTACAGATTCAGAGGAAATTCAAAAAATCATCAGATCTTACTATAAAAACCTATATTCAACAAAACTTGAAAATCTTCAGGAAATGGACAATTTCCTAGACAGATACCAGGTATCGAAGTTAAATCAGGAACAGATAAACCAGTTAAACAACCCCATAACTCCTAAGGAAATAGAAGCAGTCATTAAAGGTCTCCCAACCAAAAAGAGCCCAGGTCCAGACGGGTTTAGTGCAGAATTCTATCAAACCTTCATAGAAGACCTCATACCAATATTATCCAAACTATTCCACAAAATTGAAACAGATGGAGCCCTACCGAATTCCTTCTACGAAGCCACAATTACTCTTATACCTAAACCACACAAAGACACAACAAAGAAAGAGAACTTCAGACCAATTTCCCTTATGAATATCGACGCAAAAATACTCAATAAAATTCTGGCAAACCGAATTCAAGAGCACATCAAAACAATCATCCACCATGATCAAGTAGGCTTCATCCCAGGCATGCAGGGATGGTTTAATATACGGAAAACCATCAACGTGATCCATTATATAAACAAACTGAAAGAACAGAACCACATGATCATTTCATTAGATGCTGAGAAAGCATTTGACAAAATTCAACACCCCTTCATGATAAAAGTCCTGGAAAGAATAGGAATTCAAGGCCCATACCTAAACATAGTAAAAGCCATATACAGCAAACCAGTTGCTAACATTAAACTAAATGGAGAGAAACTTGAAGCAATCCCACTAAAATCAGGGACTAGACAAGGCTGCCCACTCTCTCCCTACTTATTCAATATAGTTCTTGAAGTTCTGGCCAGAGCAATCAGACAACAACAAAAGGAGATCAAGGGGATACAGATCGGAAAAGAAGAGGTCAAAATATCACTATTTGCAGATGACATGATAGTATATTTAAGTGATCCCAAAAGTTCCACCAGAGAACTACTAAAGCTGATAAACAACTTCAGCAAAGTGGCTGGGTATAAAATTAACTCAAATAAATCAGTTGCCTTCCTCTATACAAAAGAGAAACAAGCCGAGAAAGAAATTAGGGAAACGACACCCTTCATAATAGACCCAAATAATATAAAGTACCTCGGTGTGACTTTAACCAAGCAAGTAAAAGATCTGTACAATAAGAACTTCAAGACACTGAGGAAAGAAATTGAAGAAGACCTCAGAAGATGGAAAGATCTCCCATGCTCATGGATTGGCAGGATTAATATAGTAAAAATGGCCATTTTACCAAAAGCAATCTACAGATTCAATGCAATCCCCATCAAAATACCAATCCAATTCTTCAAAGAGTTAGACAGAACAATTTGCAAATTCATCTGGAATAACAAAAAAACCCAGGATAGCTAAAGCTATCCTCAACAATAAAAGGACTTCAGGGGGAATCACTATCCCTGAACTCAAGCAGTATTACAGAGCAATAGTGATAAAAACTGCATGGTATTGGTACAGAGACAGACAGATAGACCAATGGAATAGAATTGAAGACCCAGAAATGAACCCACACACCTATGGTCACTTGATTTTTGACAAAGGAGCCAAAACCATCCAATGGAAAAAAGATAGCATTTTCAGCAAATGGTGCTGGTTCAACTGGAGGGCAACATGTAGAAGAATGCAGATCGATCCATGCTTATCACCCTGTACAAAGCTTAAGTCCAAGTGGATCAAGGACCTCCACATCAAACCAGACACACTCAAACTAATAGAAGAAAAACTAGGGAAGCATCTGGAACACATGGGCACTGGAAAAAATTTCCTGAACAAAACACCAATGGCTTATGCTCTAAGATCAAGAATCGACAAATGGGATCTCATAAAACTGCAAAGCTTCTGTAAGGCAAAGGACACTGTGGTTAGGACAAAACGGCAACCAACAGATTGGGAAAAGATCTTTACCAATCCTACAACAGATAGAGGCCTTATATCCAAAATATACAAAGAACTCAAGAAGTTAGACCGCAGGGAAACAAATAACCCTATTAAAAAATGGGGTTCAGAGCTAAACAAAGAATTCACAGCTGAGGAATGCCGAATGGCTGAGAAACACCTAAAGAAATGTTCAACATCTTTAGTCATAAGGGAAATGCAAATCAAAACAACCCTGAGATTTCACCTCACACCAGTGAGAATGGCTAAGATCAAAAACTCAGGTGACAGCAGATGCTGGCAAGGATGTGGAGAAAGAGGAACACTCCTCCATTGTTGGTGGGATTGCAGACTGGTACAACCATTCTGGAAATCAGTCTGGAGGTTCCTCAGAGAACTAGACATTGAACTGACTGAGGATCCAGCTATACCTCTCTTGGGCATATACCCACAAGATGCCCCAACATATAAAAAAGACACGTGCTCCACTATGTTCATCGCAGCCTTATTTATAATAGCCAGAATCTGGAAAGAACCCAGATGCCCTTCAACAGAGGAATGGATACAGAAAATGTGGTACATCTACACAATGGAATATTACTCAGCTATCAAAAACAACGAGTTTATGAAATTCGTAGGCAAATGGTTGGAACTGGAAAATATCATCCTGAGTGAGCTAAGCCAATCACAGAAAGACATACATGGTATGCACTCATTGATAAGTGGCTATTAGCCCAAATGCTTGAATTACCCTAGATCCCTAGAACAAACGAAACTCAAGACGGATGATCAAAATGTGAATGCTTCACTCCTTCTTTAAATGAGGAAAAAGAATACCCTTGGCAGGGAAGGGAGAGGCAAAGATTAAAACAGAGACTGAAGGAATACCCATTCAGAGCCTGCCCCACATTTGGCCCAAACATATACAGCCACCCAATTGGACAAGATGGATGAAGCAAAGAAGTGCAGACCGACAGGAGCCAGATGTAGATCGCTCCTGAGAGACACAGTCAGAATACAGCAAATACAGAGGCGAATGCCAGCAGCAAACCACTGAACTGAGAATAGGTCCCCTATTGAAGGAATCAGAGAAAGAACTGGAAGAGCTTGAAGGGGCTCGAGACCCCAAAAGTACAACAATGCCAAGCAACCAGAGCTTCCAGGGACTAAGCCACTACCCAAAGACTATACATGGACTGACCCTGGACTCTGACCCCATAGGTAGCAATGAATATCCTAGTAAGAGCACCAGTGGAAGAGGAAGCCCTGGGTCCTGCTAAGACTGAACCCCCAGTGAACTAGTCTATGGGGGGAGGGCGGCAATGGGGGGAGGGTTGGGAGGGGAACACCCATAAGGAAGGGGAGGGGGGAGGGGGATGTTTGCCCGGAAACCGGGAAAGGGAATAACACTCGAAATGTATATAAGAAATACTCAAGTTAATAAAAAAATAAATAAATAAATAAAAATAAAAAAAACTAAAAAAAAAAAAAGATCAACGCTGATAGCACATCCTTAAATACTAAAAAGTGATCTGGTGGTTCTGGAGAGGGACGAGGGGTTGTTGATTCCTGTACTAAACTCCCTTCCTCTGCATTGGTCAGGTCTGGGAAACTGCGCAAACCCCACAAGCTGTTCTCTCTTGGGTTCTGACTTGAAAAATCTCAAAATTAAAGACAACTCTAATCGGCCAACTGCTCTGATTCACCAGAGTTCGAATGGTGTCCGTCTCTGTTTCTGAGCTGTTCACCCATGATGGTGTCCGTCTCTGTTTCTGAGCTGTTCACCCATGATGGTAGCCAGACCCCATGAAAGCATGCGTGTTAGAATCCATTCCAGCTCTGAATTCCAAGAGTCTTTCCTGCTTTCTTCCCACAAGGAGGCATCAGGGAAGGTGACGCCTTGGACAGCTCAGAGAGCTTTAAAGTTGCTGACAAAATAGCTCTCCTTTCATCATTCCAGAAGTTTCTAGATCTCTCTGTGTTGCTTTAATTGTACCCAGGGATACAATGGAGTGTGCTGTAGTGTGCCTACATTTGCCTGAATGTGGCTTCCTCCAGCCGCTGGTGGTACCATTCAGAAAGCTTGGTCCAGAGGCTCAGAAATAAAGTTACATTTGACAAGCATAAGCTTTTGATGCAAGGACCAGCTACTTACTAACCACTTGAAAGGCTCAATTAAAACACCAAGGGCTAGACATTAAATTATTCTTTAATGCCAACTTTACAGGGGAAAGGAAAAATCTAGGTCAGCCCATGTATGAGCTAAACTGTAGCTAATGGCCAGCGGGGGGGGGGGGGGGGGGGAATGCATGCAGGGCACCACGGGGTCTTTACCTGCTTCCTAATTTAAATATTTAAGCCACCTTTGTTTAAAGGACTTTTACATGGTCCAATTTATGATGAAGTCAGTCAGAGCCTAAGGATCTTCAAATTTATCACCTTGCCTTATTTTCAAATGTCCATTTTAGCACTGTCGCTCTCGGGTTCTGAAGGAAAAGGGAGTCCCTTGCTTCACTGTCATTGTGGGCTCTCTCTGTAGTCTTTTTAGAAGCCAATGCTGTCGATAAGGAGAAAAGCCTCAAGTTCAAATATCATTGCAGAAACAATCCTCCCCATAGAGAATATGCCCAAGAGAGATCCTTAGAGGGAGAGCTGCCGGAAGCCCTCCACAAAAGGAGTGGCATCGTCTGCTGCAAAGCAATCGGCTAAACCTGCCTCTGCATTCTCCCCATAATATGATAAACGTAAGGAGAAGTGAGTTTGCCTTGGTATCCCACAATGTGATAAATGACAGGAAATGTAATTGTGTAAGGCCAATAGCACCCGAAAATTGCAAATCTCCAAACGAAATGCTCCTTTCAATCACGTAATCAAGTGACTGGCTGGGCTTCAGCAATATTATCTAAATTACAGCTAATTTTCTATGAGGACTTGTCTGCACCTCTTTCGGCTGCACTAGCAAAAGGCAAGCAGATACGGAAGTCACTCATGGAATACAGAGCAGCCTCCATGGCCTCGCTGGCCCTCCAGACACCGCCTGCACACCCTTCGCTCTGCAATGCCACACATCTACAGCTGTGCACTCGGTGTGGCCCTTGCCAGACAGATGCTGTAGAGGAATCTTAATCACCATGGAGACAGCAGCTGGGGACCAGAATTCTTGTTTTAACAGAGAATAGCAAGACATGGTAATGGGAGGAGAAGCCCTTGGTCCTGCCAATGCCAGACCTCCCACACACACACACACACACACCCAGTGTAGGGCAATGTCAGGGTGGAGAGGCAGGAAGTGGTGGGTCGATGGGTGGGAGACCACCCTCATAGAAGAAAGGGGAGGGGGATGGAATAGAGATTTATGGACAGGAAACCAACCGCGAAAGGGGATAACATTTAAAAAGTAAATAAATAAAAAACTTTCCAATAAAAAACAGAAAAAAAAATGAAGACATGATAGAGTCTCTGGGCTTTGGATCAAACCTGTCTGAAAAAGATCTCCACTACTTATTAATTTCAAAAAAACAAAAATCTTCTGTGAGGCCAACATGGTCACTGGCTATACTTCTATTTAAGGGGAAAACATGGTGTTAGAAAATGCACCACAAACATCTTTTGATACTCTGAAATCGGAGGAAGAAGAAACTTGAGTTGCCTTGGGCACGAACAAGAGTTTTTTATAAAGACATGAGACTATCTCCAAACCCTCAAGCCAATGATCCAAGGAAGTCTCTGAGACCACAGAAAGCAGTGTATTGCTTTTGCTCTGCTGCCTTTCATGCACCACTTGCCTACTTCTCACATCAGTATTTGCAACAACTCATTGAAGGAAAGGAAGGGAGAGGATGGCTGTCCTCCAGTGTCAGTTCTAGTTACCACTTCAAACAACGGTGGCTGACCAGGTGTATCTCCAGAGTTCCAGGGCAGGGAATTGGCAAAATGGCTCAGTGGTTAAGAACACTTGCTGCTCTTACAGAAGACCCAGGTTTGGCTCCCAGCATTCACATCTGGCAGTCCATAACCACCGGTAACTCCAGCTCCAGGGAGCCAACACTCTCACCTGGCCTTCATAGGTATCTTACACACACATGCAATACACGTATATGCATTCAGGTATATACCTTTAGACATAAAATAGTAAACATATAAATCTTTGCTGGACAGGATGGGTATGTGCCTTTTGATCCTGCTCTTTGAGACTCAGAGGGCTCTGTGAGGCCAGCCTGGTTACATAGAAAGTTCCAGCCAGAGGGACATAGTGGTAATCTAGCTCAAAGAAAAGACAATTCCGAGGCAAGCATTCTAAGTGGCTTTGCATCAAGCATTCACCATTGATCCAACCTTCTGTGATCAAGTAGTTGTTGCATCATTTTATAGGAAAATGGTAGCAGGAGCCCAGTGCTAGGGATAGGGAGTGGGAGCTACCATTGAAAGGGCAGTCACCCTCTAGAAAAGGAAACTCAGTTGTGACACTGATTGTACAAATAAGGAAAGTCAAGCTTAAAGAGATCATGTGGCTAATATCCATTTCTTGAGGTTGGGTCTGTTGCTGTGTAATTTAGCGCTAAATTCTGAACCTGAAGGCCTAAGCCTACAAGTAAATTCTCACCTTTACAAGATGTTGTTGTACAAACCTGTTCCTTGATTTAAAACTATTGTTTGAATAAAATTGGCTACAGCCAGTTACTAGAAGGATTAGAGGTAAGCGGCTTTTGAGTTACCTAGTTAGGTATAGAGAAGAGAGAGGAATAAGGAGAGACCAGGAGGAGGAGGAGGAAGGAGAGGTGAGGAGGAAGCCACCATGAGGGGAGATGGACCATGAGCACATGGCCAGGAGAAACAGCAAGTGTCTGGGGTACACCACTGGGGAGGTAGCCAGGCCAGCAGTTAGAAGAAGAGATTAGGGGTTACCCCCAGTAATTATCAAAGTCAAGTAAAATAATCATAGACTGAGTCTCATTTATTGGTAAGCTACTTAGGAATATGCTTAAATTGGCTGTACCATGCACATTAAAGATATAGCATGGATCTGGGTCTTCTGCCTCCAGATGCTGACTAGAAAGAGACAAGTGGGGGCTAGAGAGATGGCTCAGTGGTTAAGAGCACTGACTGTTGTTCTTCCAGAGGTCCTAAGTTCAAATCCCAGCAACCACATGGTGGCTCACAACCATCTGTAATGGAATCCGATGCCCTCTTCCAGGGTGTCTGAAGACAGCTACAGTGTGCTTATATACATAAAACAAATCTTTAAAAGAAAAAAAGAAAAAGAAAGAGACAAACGTAGCCCGACACCTCTTCTCTTTCCTTTGTGTGCCCTATTTTGTCTGGTGTGCTTCTCCTGCCTTAGGAAGGTTCAGATTTGTTCCTTCAAGTGATAGACAATAGAAAATCTGATCGACACAAGGCCTTGTGCTAAGCCTCATATGACCCCACCGCTCATGATCCATAAAAAAGACATTCAACAAACTCATCTGTCAATGTTGCTATGGCTGCCATACAATTCCGGGCCTCCCAATTCACAGCTGAGACTTGATGCTGTCACCCCCTACAGGAGCACAAAGTCTAGTTCCTGGAGGGTGAGCCACCACCCACTGCCGCTCAACATACTAGGACCGTCCATGTGTTCCCTAGCCAATGGTTGATTGTTACAAGTGAGAGCCTAAATGAAGTAAAAACTCTCTATCTTTAGCATTTCCACCTGGACATCTTGTCCTCTGTTGAAACAGCTGCTTTTCAAGGGGGAGATGCAGACAAGCCATAGTATGGTTGGTCTCCCAAGTGGGATCTTGGGAAAATACCAGGGCTTGGGTTCATTGAGTCTCCCACAGTGTGCCTTCTCAATCATGCTCCTACAGGAGGTGCATTGTCAGAGCCAATGGTAGGAGCTCTGTGGGACTATAGAGAGTCCACAGACCTAGGCATCAAAGAAACCACACAAGGAACTGGAGGGCTTCGGTAGAGTGAGGACCAGAGAGCATGAGACCAGTAGAAATAAATGTAGCTCCAGAGGGCCAGCTTGGGTGAGGGCGGGTCTCAACTGTACTCCAAGATGTCCTCAAACTCTCCATACAACCCAGGCTGTCCTTGAACTCAGGATCCTCTAGCCTCAGTTTCCCCAGTTTGGGTGGATATGGCATTCCTGCAACACTACACTGTATCATTACTTCATTGTATCAGGAACACTTCTTCATTGTACCAGGAACCTCCCTGAGTCAGAAAAGCTCTGTTTTCAGATATGAATCTGTAGGAAGTACTTGTCCCTGTGCCCCACCCCAACTCTGTCCTCATCCCAGCACTCTTCACAGCAACAGTTTCTCAAGTGGCAAGGGACCATCTAGCCATCTCCACTACTGAAACCAGACCATTCCTTGCACCTGTTCCATGTGTGGCTCATACTACCAGAGCCACACCTAAGTGTCAAGGTCAAAGAAAGAGCACTTAGAGTGAGATCGGATGGTCCTAGAGGCGATCAAGGAGACTCTGCCTTCATGAAACATGGCCCCACCACGTGTCTCTCATTTTACAGTTTTCCCATTTAAAAAAAAAAAAAAAAAGGAAAACTACAGGCACAGCTAAGGAACACCTGGCATCATGAATAAATTGCAAATGTCTCCATTTCCTAAAGAAAGGAAACTTCCATTTAGATGGCGCACTTATGTGTGGTGGCTGCCTCTCTAAAGACCAGCGGTTCCCATCACAAACTGTGCAAGAGCCCAAGGAAAGAGAGGGAATCGGTTTCTCAACCCGTCGACAGTCTCCGGCAAGTCTGCAGTGTTTACTATTTAAAATTAAACATCTGTTGAAAAGTTCTGTTATTTTATGATTTCTTTTTTATAACAGCTCCGAAGTCACATTTAATTTTGCTCTCCCCCGGCCACCCCCGGGCAGCATCACAAGTCACGTGATGGCCTTGACGGTTGCAGGAGCCTTGGGTTCCCAAAGGAAGAGGATAAAACGGAATGTCCCGCTTGGACTGTTCGTGGTCACTTCTACCCCCTCCTTTGTAAAACTCCTCCCAGGAGGCAAAACAAACTAGTTTTAACATTTCCTTTTCTTTCCAAATGTCTGCAGCAGTTGCACATGACTGTGGCTTTATAGTGCCTCCGAACATTAAAAACAATCCCACTTAAAATGTTCAAATCAAATCCACAAGCCGCCTAATGAGCTGTGAAAGTAAATGTAAATGCTTTACTAAGTGAGCGCCCATAAGAGAATTCTGCACCCTACGTAATTACGTGCAGATGCTGACTCTCCCGGAGTTCAGTTTGGGACATTTCTCAGCCACCGGGGTGTCTCCTGTTTAGCCTTTAATGTCAGCTCCCATGGTAAGAGACAGGCGCTTCTCTCCCCAGCCAGAGTACAGCTCGCAGTCTGGTGTGAACCAGTCACACTTCCGGTTCCCCAGAGGGCTCTTTCACCTGTCTCCATATAGAATGCTCTCACAGGGGAAGAGAAGGCAGTCTGCCTGGGCAGAAGCTCACTTTGGAGCACGGTTTCCCAGATGTGGACAGAACGGAAGGAGCACAGCTGTCGGGGTGGTGGGGTCCACGGTATCGTGCTCCATTCCCACAGGTCCTTGCTAGCATCCCTCAGTGTGCCAAGAGGCACAAATCTGCCCTCTCTGTTTAAACTTCCATAAACACTCGTGCTTCTACATCCCAATATGTCCTCCATCCTAGGCACATCTGTCCCTGTCTGCTCTCTTAACTCTAATAAAGTAGACAATGTTTATCCTAGTCCACACAATTTCCACTCCTTCCGTCAGTCTGCAGGAAACACCGAGGGCAAGATGGAAGGGTGTCTACTGATCCCGGACGTCAGATGAATCTTTACCAGCTACTAAAAATAGCCAGTTTAGACCCTTTGTGGACCGGACCAGAAAGGAAATGTCTGTCATCTTCCTCTTCTCCTGAGCTTAATTAACTCAGGGCTACAAGTGCAGAAGACATCTTTTTTAGCTACTAAGTATGTTCCTTCCACTGAGCATCCCAGGCCCTGTCGATTGACTGTCATTTTTCCTCACCAATCTCTTAAAAGTTCAAGTTTCGAATGTCCATTGTACCAAACCACCCATGTATGCCTGTTCTGCTCAACTCAAATAAGAAAGCTTCACATCCCAAGCTAGTAATTATTTCTCTCAGGACATGTATGGATGCATATTTATACACAGAGACAAACACAACACATACATATATACAAACACATACCCACAACATACATATAAATGCAGACATACAAATACACATCTACAACATACATATGATGTACACAAAAACTCATACATACAGCATGTATGCATAATACACACATACACACACTACATATAACACACAAGCATAACACATAAAGACATACAAACAACATGCATACAAAATACACATACACAGATGTGTATACAACACACATATAAAATACATATGCACATAGTTATACATACAAAACATTTGAAATATACATGTGCATGGAAAGTTATACATGCAACACACATATAAAGCACACATGCACATAGAGAGTTGTATATACAACACACATATGAAGCACACTTGCACATAGAGTTATACATACAACACACATACATAACATGCACATGCACACAGACAAAATACATACCAAATACACATGCAAAATACATAGAATGACACAGACAAACACTGCATATGCTCAACACAGAAAGACATATATACAATATACAAACATAACACACACGCAGAGATTCAGCATATTTACTACATACAGACATACACACAATGCACATTTAAACAGATGCATACAAATAACAAACATGCATGTCACACACATAACACATACATTCATGTAACATGCATGTACTACCAACATATATACCACGTACGTGCATACAATGTGTACACATAAAACACACATTCACAGAGAAGAAGAGAGAGACCTATGTGAGTAAAAGTCCTGGCTTGTGACCTCCTCCCACCAGAATCACCATGATGATCATCTTGGGAAGTTCCCACAATGCCTCACTATTAACTCATTATCCCAGGGAATTGAGATATTGCTGTGCTTCCTCCCTAGAGAAAGAAAAAGATTATCAGTGAACCTCTTAACTCTCTGAGAAGCAAGCTCACTCTAGAGACTCAAAAATTCCAGTTCAATGTCTTAAAATAACTCTATCTTTAGAAATTGCTCTGATTGCTGACATAGGGTGACTTATGCCCATTCGAAACCCCCAGAACTTCCTTCTACACCCTTAGATTTGCATCATGCAACAGGCTTCAGAGCTCCCTTCCTCAAAGCCAGCACAAATCCCTTAGCCCGGTGACTGGCCTATGATCTACAGAGTTGCCTTCCTCTAACTCCATCCTCCATTGCATAAAACCTGCTTCTGCATCTACGCCTTAGTTTACACCCTCACAGCAGCAGAACGCCATCCCATACCTAGTCTACCTTTGCTAGCTCAACAATTCAATCTTACTTCTTTCTGAAACTTCCCCAAACTTGCCAATCCATGTTGTCCATCCTACTAATGAACACAGTGCATGAAAGAAACCAGAGTAGACCAAGAGCAAGACAGCATCTGGGCTGAAGGCCATAGTCTCCCCTCCTGCCCCTACAGAACCACAGAAACCCAATCATTGGTCTTTCTACCCTAAGCGTCCAGTTACTTGTCCTGAGTAGCATTGGCATATTTATCAAATAAAAAAATCTAGGACCCACAGGCAATATTTAAGGCACACTTGTGCTAGAAAGAAAAGTATTCATAGTTTATCTGAATGTCAAACTTAGCAGGGCTTCTACACTTTATCGGGCAGTATCTGGAAATCATACACAAAGTTCCATGTTCTTTAATCACAAATCGATTTGAGCGACATGAAAGTTGGGGGTGTGGTGTTTGCCCATGCTCAGAAGTTTCTGGAAGAGTACAGTGTGAGTCATCTGCTCTCGAGATAAGTAGACACCACCTCCCTCAAGTTTAAGCTGGCTCAGAAAGGAAAAGCTCACTGAAAAAATACATTCTCTCCTCTTTCTCAAATTAAAGAAAAAAATTAAAGGCTTTAAAACTAAGCCACACACACACACACACACACACACACACACACACACCTTCCGAGCCCCACCTGCAGCTTTGCCTTCCATTGATGTCTCATAAAATGAGCACAGAAAGAAGCCAGTAGCCAATCCACATAGATCCCTAACCGGTTACCCTTCCCCCTGGTCATATATACCAGGAGAGCAAAGACAGTTTCCTTATTACTTGGACTGTTTGTTTAAGAGACTCTATATATCTGGGCACTGTAAAATTCCTCCCAACCCCACACCCACGTTTCCCTCCACTTAGTCAAATGGAGTGCAGTTTCTGTTCTCCACAACTGTCCATATACGTGCAAGGGTGCTCTCCCGTTATTCTCCTGGGTATAGATCCCTCTTATCTGCTGAAACTGGGTGTTACATAAGGTTGTTGACTACATTAAATTGAAAGAGAAAAATCAATACTCTGTCAGAGAGCTGTGGGTGGTAGATAGCAAATAGAAGCCAGGTCCAGAAGAGACCCACAGTAGGAATGGACAGAGAGAGAGAGACAGAGAGAGAGAGAGAGAGAGAGAGAGAGAGAGAGAGAGAGAGACAGAGACAGAGACAGAGACAGAGACAGAGACAGAGAGACAGGGAGACAGAGACAGTGACAGACAGAGACAGAGAAAGAGAGACAGAGGGATAGAGGGCAGAGAGAGTTAGCCTGGGCTCTCCCATGACCCCAGTACCTCCGTTTCCTCCTCTGAAAACTGAGAAAGCCCAGTCTGAGCATCTACAACGCCCCTGCAGCTTTAGGGCTTCATAATTTCAAGTAAGATTTACATGGAAGCCAAGTGAGGATGTAAACTCAAACTAGAGGAAGCAAGATAAATGCCCCACTTACAGCAAATGGCTCTGCTGTGTGCTAAACACAGCTTCCTCACAAATATAACGGAAAAGTACCACAGACTCTCCAGAATGGTTTATTTACCCCAGCCACAGCAATGAGCCAAGGAACAAAGACTAATTGCATTACTTTCTCTCGTGTTTGGATCCATACTAAGGTGTGACAATTAAAAATGAACGAACATAAGAGGCATGGGACAGGACTGGAAGGGGAGAAAAGAGAGCTCCCTGGTGCTAAGTGCATTGTCCTGGAATTTTCCATTTCACAGTGTGTCAGCTGGCATCCTAGATGAGCGTTCTCCTAACACTTTTCCCTAAATCCCTCTGTCCTGCATCCTAACATGAACCGTCCACAGAAAAGCAATTCACACCCACACAGTAGCTTGGAATGCACTCATCAGGTGGCTGGAGAGATGGCCCAGTACTTGTAATTCAATCAGGAGGACCAGATTTCAGGATCCTAATACCCACATCACACGAATATCTGTCTTCCCAGTTCCAGTGGACCCCACCCCTCCCTCTTTTGGCCTTCACAGACACCTGCAAACACACATGTATGCACACTCACACAGACATGGGCATGCATATGCACAAGTAAAATTAAAGGGTGCTTTAAAATGCTTTTCAAAAAGCTCTCATCAAAATCACCTCTATCCATAGAAAGGAACAGATCTTAAGTTAAAAAGAGGACATTATCCTGCGTTCAAGATGTCACAATAGGAGTTGGAGAGATGACCCAGCAGTTAAACTAACTTTACAGCTCTGACAGGGGACTCAGGCTCCGTTCCCAGCCCCACATGGTGGCTCATAGTCACCTGTAAGTCCAGTTACACGGAATTCAGTGCACTCTTTCTGGATTCCATGGGCATCAGTACACACATGGTGCACATAAACCCATGCAGACACTTTTACACGTGCATACACACACACACACACACAACACACACACATCATTTTTACATTTCTAAAAATATCTTTAAAAGGCAAAAGCAAATATTCATGCTTGAGGTGGTGGGGAACACATGTAGGTAAAATAAAATGGATAAGTGGTGGGTCCTATTTAGTCAACTCAAGACTCACAGGTATTTGAGGACAAACTTTTCTCATCCGGCCCCCCCTGCCATTTCTCCAGGAGAATCCCCATCTGTGGAGTAGTGCTTTGTGGTCTCTCGCAAATATTAGAGTTTTCCAATAAGCATTTTATGAAGTGAGAATCAATGGGGTCCCACAGCTCTCCAGAGGAGCTGTATGTCATCTTCAGCTAACCATCCACTGCTGTTGTTTTCCCCACAGAGCATTTGGTAAAATACATTCAATTCTCTTGCAACTATAATAACCTCATTACATGGCAGACAGGGACCTGTGGGACCCATACCACCCGTCCCCTTACCCCCAGGCAAGTCCACATGAGCTACAGCAAAAACAGTGGAACAGAACACCAGCCTAAAAGATCCCACAGTCAAGAGACACAAAGGCCCAGAAATACCCTTATGAAAGTACTCCGTAGAAGATGGGGTCATTTGCATGGCTAAGTTTCTTGGCACAAAAGTAGTAAGAATATTCTGGAGTCCCGTTATATCCAAAGACTCCCTAGACTAACATTCCCAAAACATGTGTGCCCTGCATGTCACTGGGTATTAAGCCCTGGAATGGGTTTGCAGACACACAGTTCATAATACATTGGTTTTAACCAAATCAAGCATTTCTTTTGAGAAACTACCCTGGATCTCTAACACATCTACTCTTCCTTCTGTTGTATATGTCCCCTTTCATTTACAACACTGTTGACATACTCGCATACTTCTTTCTCAACACCCTCTGCCATCACCATCAGGGTCACCATGGGCCCTTCAGTTATCCTTCTTGAATGTAGTTCACATATCAAACATCCCACTAGCTGGGCAGATAATCCCAGCACTCAGAAGACAGAGGCAGGCAGATCTCTGTTAATTCAAGGCCAGCCTGGTCTACAACATGAGTTACAGAACAGCCAAGGCTACACAGAGAAACCATGTCTCGAAAACCAAAACAAAACAAACAAATAAAAATCCCTCTTTCAAGAAAGCCTCCCTCGGTTCCCTAGACAAGTGTTGGCAGAATATAATCCTTGAATCAAATCCAGCCCACCACACAATTTAGCTAGTCCCACAAGCTAAGACTCTTTTTTCAAAAGGTTGGGGATAAAGTTAATTTTAAAATAATTTTCCGTGGAGCTGAACAGATAGCTCAGCAGTTAAGAGCACTTGTTCTTGGCTGGAGAGATGGCTCAGCGGTTAAGAGCACTGAGCTGCTCTTCCAGAAGTCCTGAGTTCAAATTCCAGCAACCACATGGTGGCTCACAACCATCTGTAATGAGATCTGATGTCCTCTTCTGGTGTGTCTGAACACAGCTATAGTGTATTTATATGTAATAAATAAATAAATCTTTTTAGAAAAGAGCACTTGTTCTTGCAGAAGACTGGAGTTCATTTCTTGTTATCTATGTGGGGTGAGTTACAGCCACCCATAATTCCCAAGCTGCGAAGATCTGATGCCCTCTTCTGGCTTCTGTGGGTAACTGCACTCACATGAACAAACACACAGGGACACACAAAATTAAGAGCTAGAGAGATGGCTTAGCAGTTAAGAAAGTCCCAGCTACTTTTCTTATTGTTATGATGAGACACCATGGCCAAGCAAGTTTCAGGAGAAAAATGTTTTCAGGTTCTTTTGGCTCCAAAGTGTTAGAGTCCATGACCATCATAGCAAGGAGTATGGCACAGGCAAGAATGATACTGGAGTAGCAACTGAGACCTTACATCCTTATCTACAAGTAAGAAGCAAAGAGAGAGCTAACTGGGCTTGCTGTGAGCTTTTGAAAAACCCACGTGACATCTCTCTTATGATGAAGCCACACCTCCTAATCCTTGCCAAACAGTTCCACCAATTGAGGACCAAATGTTCAAATATGTGAGTCTATGGAGGGCCGGGTGACATTCTCTCTCTCTTTTAAAATAATATTATTTATTTAATGTACGTAAGTACACTGTGGCTATCCTCAGATGCACCTGAAGAGGGCATCAGATCCAATCATAGATGGTTGTAAGCCACCATGTGAGTGCTGGGAATTGAACTCAGGACCTCTGGAAGAACAGTCAGTGCTCTTAACCACTGAGCCATCTCTCCAGTCCTGCAGGTGACATTCTCATTCAAACCACCACAGAATGTATACTACTCTTGCAGAGAAGCCAAATTCAGTTCTCAGAACTCATGTCAGGTGACTTACCACTGTCTATAACTCCAGCTCCATGGTCAGACAAAGACCATTTGGCCTACAGAATCAAAATATTTACTGACTGCCCCCTTACAGAAAAAAGAAAAGAAAGGAAAAACTTCACACTGGTCCTTGACAGGATGTGCAGCCACAGGCTTTCCCACCCACATTCAAACTCACACAATAACAATAAAACAATTCCCTGACACTGAATTATTATGAATAAATGCTTAGGCCATATGCCTTGGCTCATTCTTGCTAACTCATAACTCAACTATTCTGTTTATTCTATTCTAGATCCAGCCACATGGCTACTTATCTCCCCTTCAGTTTCAGGTGACTGTCCCCATCGGTGTTCAGGGCAAATCCTTTTCCAAGACCTGACTCTCACCTGTCAACGAGGGTGCAGAGGGTACCTGGAAGAGAATGGGGGACAAGAGACGCAAAGAAGGACGCCAAGACAAGAGTCTGATCAAGGCGACAATTTTATTTTTTCCCAAGGCTGAATTTATACCATAACAGAGGTAACAGAGAGAGGGGGGAAGTGGGAAACATTTATGCAGGCCAAGGACACAGCATTTGTGAGGTCAGCTGATATCAACAGGAAGTTGCTTGTTTTTCAGAAAGGTTACAGGTCATCACATTGGGCATCCTGACGTCAGATGTATTTCTCAGCAAGGTCACAATTTTATCATATCATTATTTATCCTGACCATCATATTTGTATTAGTCTTCTGCAGCTGCCTGGGGATTTTCCATGAACCCAGTCATATTTAACTCTAACTATACTATTAACATCAATAATGGAGGGCTTTAAAGGGCATCGCTCCCAACACTCACTGAATTCTCTCTCCCTGCTGGAACTCTCACTTCCCGCCTAATCAGATCGGCCAACAGCTTTTTTATTGACGGGTGATGCTTCCGTACACAAGAGATCTCTCTACAGGTGTGTGCTCACAGCACTAGACACCTCTGTTTGCTGAGTCACAGGTCACACGTAAATTCTACACTTTTCTGATTGTGTTAGCAGCAGCTCTCTGCTCTCTGCACAGTGAACTGGATGAGGAGAAAGCTGGTGTCTGTTCGTTTTTACAACCTCAAAGAGCACTGTATCTGATACTCAGTGATGGTTTCACTAAATACGAATTGATGAGTACATAAGTTTGCTGAAATGCCAGCTAAGTATACATCCCCCCAGCTGGTAGGTCCATCTTTCTCTTTAGACAGAGGTGGCTTGCAGAGTAATTTAGCAAAGTGATGTTATAGAGACCAAACCAGCAAGAGAGAGGATGCTTCATTCAAAAGAACGTTTGACCCCAAGGACTCTAAAAGACGCCCTCATACTCTTTGGTGGTCTATAGGATTTGAGAAAGAAAGCACCCAGAATCCTCAAATAGGCTAGCCAGGAAAGTCAGGGCTCCAGAGCACAGCTGAAGAATCAAAAATACAGAAGCAAGGAGAGAGGGATGAGATGGAACTCCCAGGGAGTGTGAGACATCGCATCTCAAAGAAAGAGTTTTGCCACATCTGTCACATTCTCCACTCGTCCTCTGGCTTCTTTTCCATTTTTATCTACATCACTGCTTTTCCTAGCAGGCAATATTTATAAAGTATAATGCCAGGCTCAAGCCTTACCAAGGGCTTGTAGACCTGTGTCAGCAAGATGCCACTCCTCACCCTTTCCATCCAGCCGTACTTGATAGTTTCCAGTGGCCAAGTTCCCTGATTCAACATGAGAATGTGGGCCTTCCAAAGAAGCCCGGAGCGAAAGTACCTGACCACTCCCATTTGAAAATAATCAGGTCCTTTCATATCCTTTCACCAACAAAGAGCTTGCCTCATCACTGATTGGCTGTGGCACAAAATTGTCAGGTGTTCTTACAACATATCAGACAGTGAATATCATTCCTCACATTGTAGCATTTGCTGTGTTGACAGGAACATCCATGTTGATGTAAGTAATCACATCAACTGCCAACTACTAGAGAATGATAAGGACTCTGAAGAAAAGCTATAGGCCACTGGGAGTATTCGAGGGGGACATTGCTTAATCAGGAAGGCAGGACAAAGGGGTGACATTGAGCCACAATCTAAAGAATTGAGCCTTTCAAGCATCTCCTCCTCTAGCCCAAGTTTGGCCCTGAGATTTTCACCTACAATCTCCAGGTGCTGATGATTTCAGATGATCTATAAACGAAAGCCGCATCAGCCTAGCTCGCTGGTGTTGAGCATTGGGTTGCTTCCCTTACTCCACCATCAAGATTGCTTTGTAGGAGTTTCCATGTTCTTTGGACAAGTTCACCATAGATTTCCATGATTTTTAATTCATAGCTGGAAACCCCAAGGAGAAAAGAGGTGAGATCTCAAACAAGGTCGTTAGGACATTTTCTGCTTTCTGAAAATATTGCAGAAATTAGCTGCTTGTTCCAGACCCACTGACTTCTGAGCCCAGGAAGTCAAGTGGTGAACTCGGTCCTATGTAATTTATAATTTAAAATTTTACTTTAATGTAATATAGTTTAATTTAACAACCACATAATTTATTAACAAGCAACATTCACTTGGCTCTGTCCAGAGCACCATCTAGACACAAGGCCTGTGTCTGAGGGAAGAGGTATACCCGAAGAGACACATGGTCTTCCTTTAAAATGAAGAGAATAAACCAGAGAGAACAGAGAATCAAGGACTCTGTATTCCACCAGGTCAATAGGCACTAAAGGGACTGTATAGTGGTGAGTGCTGGCTCTTTAAAAAGCCCAAAGTTAGTACAAGCTTTCAAAGAATTTAATCTGTTTGGGTAAATCTCACACACAGACACACACAAAGATCAATACAGCTAAGATGTGGATCCAACACAAATCATAAACCCCAGAGCCTAGTTCTAGAGTAGTTGGGAAGGACTCCATGACAAGATTATTGAGTGTCTACAAAATCTATGTGCACATAAACATATATCAACAGCTGCTAACATTTTCAAAGCTCTTGTTTAGGCTTCAGACACAGTGCTGAATGCTTTTAGCACATTATCTGTCTGAGATCATCAGAGAGAAGCTATTACAGGAGGAAGACATGAAGAGAAGTCAACTTTCCAGCCAAGGCTTCACCACTTACGTGGGAGAGCCGAAACTGGAATGAAACTCTATAGCTACTAACAGAGCTCGCACATCCATACAACCCGGAGAGAGAGATTAGGATGTTTTCATGCATCTCAAGACAAGGAAAGCTCTTCATCTCAGCCTGTTAACTAGCACCTACGAATGTGTTTTCAGGACAAAGCTTAAATAAATGCTAAATTACATAAACCTTTATTATCTTGGTACACAGACAATAGTAGAACAGGAGTGAAGCCAGGTATGGAAATAAAATTAGGTAGGATAGTTACAGAAATATTAAATAGGATAGGATAGAAATATTAAATAGTATATTCAATACCCATATTAAATAGGATAGTCCCAGAAGTCTCTGGTGGCAGAGAGAGGCACCCACATAGAATACTAATGTGAGTAAGAACTCTGAGTGAATACGAGAAGCGACTCCAGGTATAGCTAATGGCATTGGGATTTTTACCTCGTTATTAACCCAACCGGAAATCTAAGAACGATATTTCTCCATTTCTTGAAAGCGGGTGAGGTCCTGGTTGCATACCCTTGGAGGTCCCTTCTGGAGAAATATCCCTTTTGATTATCCACACAGGTCAAGAAAATGTCCCCAGATGCTCATGATACGCTCTACAGGTCTCCCTACAGTACCTCACTGTGAGAAATCCTTCTATGTGACCTCCCTAAAACTATCCTCGCTCCTTCTTTTCCTTCTTCCCACCCCCATTTAAAAAAGACAAGTGCTTTAGGAATCTGTGTAACATTATCCATCCTTAGATCTACCCATCACATGGACCTTCAGCTAGAAGTCTCTATTAAAGAACTCCTTTGAGGAAGATTTAGAAATTCTCACTCATTTACTAAAAGGCCAAAGGCCACAGGGGAATTCTTAACAGCATGGGAACAAAGCAAAACCAGTTCCAATTTCCACTGCAGTGATGTGCTTGTACACCAGGTAACCCTGGATTCACCAGAAACTGGAAACTGGAGTCAAGAAAACAGACACATTAGAAGGATAGTTTTTCTAATAAAATCTCTTCTATTTCAGTGTCTCTTCTTTTTTTGCTTTTCTTTTTTCTTTTTTTCAGCTTTTCTTTCTTAGTTCACCTGCCCCCTCATAGTAAAATCATCATTACAGATGGCTTGGGGCTTAATGTTTAACATTCTGGTTCCCAAAGGAAAAATGGGGGTACAGTCTTTATTCATTTTAGCTCAAGTGTCCATAGTTAGATTAAACTCTGTGACCTGGGAAATGAGACTCCGTGATTGGTCAGTTTTTCCTTATCATGTGACTGGAAAAAGAAAGACATTTGCCTGAATGTAGGTAGTCTTTTTCATGACTAGAAAGAGAAGGAAAATCCTTCAAACACAAATCATGTGTTTCAGCATGTTGGGCACTCTGTGTCAATGGGACATTTCGCCTTATCAATTACCAAGCAAGAGTCATCAGTGGAGTAACATAAAGCCAGATTGTGAGCAGTTTTAAAGCTAGGCTAAGAAATGTGCAAATATCCAATATAGATAATATAGAATACCAATAATATATTGGCACTGAGAATCAATAGAGATCCTGAGGATGGGGGGTTATGTAATAAAAGTAGTGACTTACCAGGGGACAGAGAGAAATGCAATGAAGTGCTGCCTTCTTGACATAACATGGTTGTACGCATGTTGTACAACTGCCATGGTTATTAACACAAGACTTGCACAAGACAAGGTCTCCTGGGGGGACAGCAGGCATTCTTGAGGCCCCATCCCTCCCTGAGCAGCAATAAGCAATTAATGACTAATTGCTCAAAGGATTCATAGTCCTCAATAGCAAGTCCGCTGGTAAGTTGTGCTTGTTCATGTAAACAGCTTACCCATGCTCACATAGGTAACACTAATTAAATGCAGTGGTTACCAAAATAAGGAGGAGGGGGAGTAAGAAGAAGGAAGAAAGAGGAGGAAGGAAGGAGGGGAGGAGAAGGGAGGGAAAGA
The DNA here is from genome assembly GCF_021556685.1 of Rattus norvegicus. Lineage (NCBI taxonomy): Eukaryota > Metazoa > Chordata > Mammalia > Rodentia > Muridae > Rattus > Rattus norvegicus. Next base: position 22,782,774 of record NC_141553.1, on the reverse strand, counting down.
GGGAGAAAGGGAGGGAGGAGAAAGGAGGAGGTGAAGACAAAAATATAAGGGGCCTTGGAAACAGGGAAATGGATGAGAGCTAATAACAGTAAAAATATGATTTTTAAACCATTATATGTGTGTACCTAAAACTTTGAAAGAGTAAAGTTAAATTTTTTTTTCTTAAAGTGATACACAGGAGACAGAGACAGGCATATTTTTATGAGTTCAAGTCCAGTTGGGCCTACATAGCAAGTGTCAGGCCAGTCAGGGCTACATAGTGAGACCCTGTCTC